>NW_020838052.1:2408533-2580832 GCF_003676395.1 Aethalodelphis obliquidens | reverse complement strand
TATATATACTTTTTTCTCTTTCTGTGAATGTGTAATCAACTGAAAACATTTAAGAAAATGGTAATAGGAACATACATATCAATAATTTACTTAAATGTAAATGGTTTAAATGCTCCAACCAAAAGACATAGACTGGCTGAATGGATACAGAAAAAGACCCGTATATATGCTGTCTAAAACAGACCCACTTCAGACCTAAGGACACATACAGACTGAAAGTGAGGGTATGGAAAAAGATATTCTATGCAAATAGAAATAAAAAACAAGATGAAGTAGGAATTCACATATCACACAAAAGAGAGTTAAAAACAATGACTATTAGAAGAGACAAAGAAGGACACTACATAATGATCAAGTGAACAATCCAAGTAGAAGATATAAAAATTGTAAATATTTATGCACCATAGAAAGGAGCTCCTCAATACATAAGACAAATAGTAACAGCCTTAAAGGGGAAATTGACAGTAACATAATAATAGTATGGGAATATTAACACCCTGTTTCACAAATGCACAGGTCATCCAAAATGAAAATAAATAAGGAAACACAAGGTTTAAATCATACATTAAACAAGATGGACTTAATGGGTATTTTTATGACATTGCATCCAAAAACAGCAGAATACAATTTCTTCTTAAGTGCTCATGGAACATTCTCCAGGATAGATCATATCTTGGGTCACAACTCAAGCCTTGGTAAATTTAAGAAATTTGAAATCACATAAAGTATTTTTTCCTACCCCAACACTATGAGACTAGATATCAATTACAGGAAAAATGTGTAAAACATACAAACACATGGATGCTAAACAATACGATACTAGATAATCAAGAGATTACTGAAGAAAGCAAAGAGGAAATTAAAAAATACCTAGAAACAAATAAGAATGAAAACACGACGACGCAAAATCTATGGGATGCACCACAAGCAGTTCTATGAGGGAAGTATATAGCAATACAATCCTACCTTAAGAAAAAAAAAATCTCAAATAAACAACACAACCTTACAACTAAAGGAATTAGGGAAAGAAGAACAAAAAAACCACAAAGTTAGCAGAAAGAAAGAAGACATAAAGATCAGATGACAAATAAATGAAGGAAATTATAGGAAAAATCAATAAAACTAAAAGCTGGTTCTTTGAGAAGATAAACAAAATTGATAAACCATTAGCCAGACTCATCAAGAAAAAAAGTGAGAAGACTCAAATCAATAGAATTAGAAATGAAAAAGGAGAAGTAACAACTGACACTGCAGAAATACAAAGGATCATGAGAGACTACTAAAAGCAACTCTAAGCCAATGAAATGGACAACCTGGAAGAAATGGACAAAGTCATAGAAATACACAACTTTCTGAGACTGAAAGAGGAAGAAATACAAAATATGAACAATCCAATCACAAGAACTGAAATTGAAACTGTGATTAAAAATATTCCAAGAAAAAAAAGCCCAGGACCAAATGGATTCACAGGTGAATTCTATCAAACATTTAGAGAAGAGCTGTCACCTACGCTTCCCAAACTCTTCCGAAATAGAGCAGAGGGAGAAACACTCCCAAACTCATTCTAGAGGTCACGATCACCCTGATACAAAAACCAGACAAAGACGTTACAAAGAAAGAAAACTACAGAGCAATATCGCTGATGAATATAGATGCAAATATCATCAACAAAATACTAGCAAACAGAAACCAACAGCACATTAAAATGATCATACACCATGATCAAGTGGGGTTTATCCCAGGAACATAAGGAATCTTAAATATATGCAAATTGATCAATGTGATACAGCATATTAACAAATTGAAGGAGAAATACCATATGATCATCTCAGTAGATGGAGAAAAAGCTTTGCACAAAAGTCAACACAGATTTATGATAAAAACCCTCCAGAAAGCAGGCATAGAGGGAACTTTCCTCAACATAATAGAGGCCATATATAACAAACACACAGTCAACATCATCCTCAATGGTGAAAAAGTGATACCATTTCCACTAGGATCAGGAACAAGACAAGGTTGCCCACTCTCACCATGGTTATTCAACAAAGTGTTGGAAATTTTAGCCACAGCAATCAGAGAAGAAAAAGAAACAAAAAGAATCCAAATTGGAAAAAAAAAGTGAAGATGTCACTCTTTGCAGATGACATGATACTCTACATAGAGAATCCTAAATATGATACCAGAAAACTACTAGAGCTAATGAATGAATTTGGTAAAGTAACAGGGTACAAAATTAATGCACAGAAATCTCTGGCATTCCTATACACTAATGATGAAAAATCTGAAAGTGAAATTAAGAAAACACTCCCATTTACCATTGCAACAAAAAGAATAAAATATCTAGGAATAAACCTACCTAAGGAGACAAAAGACCTGTATGCAGAAAATTATAAGACACTGATGAAAGAAAGATGATACAAATAGATGGGGAGATTTACCATGTTCTTGGATTGGAAGAATGACCATTTTTAAAATGAATCTACTACCCAAAGCAATCTACAGATTCAATGAAATCGCTATCAAACTACCACTGGCATTTTTCACAGAACTAGAACAAAAAATTTCACAATCTGTATGGAAAGAAAAAAGACCCCTCATAGCCAAAACAATCTTGAAAATGAAAAATGGAGCTGGAAGAATCAGGCTTGCTGACTTCAGACTACACTACAAGGTAAAGTAATCAAGACAGTATGTTACTGGCACAGAAACAGAAATATAGATCAATGGAACAGGATAGAAAGACCAGAGATAAACCCATGCACATATGGTCACCTTATCTTTAATAAACAAGGCAAGAATATACAGTGGAGAAAAGACAGCCTCTTCAATAATTGGTGATGGGAGAATCGGACAGCTACATGCAAAAGAATGAAATTAGAACACTCCCTAACCCCATACACAAAAAGAAATTCAAAATGGATTAAAGACCTAAATGTAAGGCCAGATACTATCAAACTCTTAGAGGAAAACATAGGCAGAACACTCTATGCCATAAATCACAGCAAGATCCTTTATGACTGAACTCCTAGAGAATTGGAAATTAAAAAAAATAAATAAACAAATGGGACCTAATGAAACTTAAAAGCTTTTGCACAGCAAAGGAAACCATAAACAAGACCAAAAGACAAACTGCACAATGGCAGAAAATATTGCAAATGAAGCAACTGACAAAGGATTAATTTCCAAAACTTACAAGCAGCTCATGCAGCTCAATAACAAAAAAACAAACAACCCAATCCAAAAATGGGAAGAAAACCTAAATAGACATTTCTCCAAAGAAGATATACAGACTGCCAACTAACACATGAAAGAATGCTTAACACCATTAATCATTAGAGAAATGCAAATCAAAACTACAATGAGATATCATCTCACACCAGTCAGAATGGCCATCATCAAAAAATCTAGAAACAATAAATGCTGGTGAGGGTGTGGAGAAAAGGAAACACTCTTGCACTGCTGGTGGGAATGTGAATTGGTTCAGTCACTATGGAGAACAGTATGGAGGTTCCTTAAAAAACTACAAATAGAACTACCATATGACCCAGCAATCGCACTACTGGGCATATACCCTGAGAAAACCATAATTCAAAAAGAGTCATGTACCAAAATGTTCATTGAAGCTCTATTTACAATAGCCCAGAGATAGAAACAACCTATGTGTCCATCATCAGATGAACGGATAAAGAATATGTGGCACATATATACAAAGGAATATTACTCAGCCATAAAAAGAAATGAAATTAAGCTATTTATAATGAGGTGGGTAGACCTAGAGAATGTCATACAGAGTGAAGTAAGTCAGAAAAAGAAAGACAAATACCATATGCTAACACATATATATGGAATTTAAGGAAAAAAATGTCATGAAGAACCTAGGGTTAAGACAGGAATAAAGACAGAAACCCACTAGAGAATGGAGTTGAGGATATGGGAAGTGGGAAGGGTAAGCTGAGACAAAACGAGAGGGAGGCATGGACATATATACACTACCAAACGTAAGGTAGATAGCTAGTGGGAAGCAGCTGCATAATAGCACAGGGAGATCAGCTCGGTGGTTTGTGACCACCTAGAGGGGTAGTATAGGGAGTGTGGAAGGGAGGGAGACACATGACGGAAGAGACATGGGAAAACATGTATATATATAACTGATTCACTCTGTTATAAAGCACAAACTAACACACCATTGTAAAGCAATTATATTCCAATAAAGATGTTTTAAAAAAGCATAATATATCTAGGAATAAACCTATCTAGGAGAAGAAAACCTGTATGCAGAATATTTTAAGATGCTGATGAAAGAAATTAAAGGTGATACAAATAGCTGGAAAGTTATACCGTTATCTTCGATTGGAAGAATCAACAATGTGAAAATGATTCTGCTACGCAAATCAAGCTATATATCCAATGCAATCCCTATCAAACTACTACTGGCATTTTTCACAGAACGAGAACAAAAAATTTCACAATTTGTATGGAAACACAAAAGAACACAAAAAGGCAAAGCAGTCTTGAGAAAGAAATCAGAGCTGGTGGAATCAGGCTTCCTGACTTCCGACTATACTACAAAGCTACAGTAATCAAGACATTACGGTACTGGCACAAAAACAGAAATATACATCAATGGAACAGCATAGAAAGCCCAGAGATAAACACACGCACATATGTTCAACTTATCTTTGATAAAGGAGGCAAGAATATACAGTGGAGAAAAGGCAGCCTGTTCAATACGTGGTGCTCGGAAAACTGGACAGCTACATGTAAAAGAATGAAATTAAAACACTCCCTAACACCATACACAAAAAGAAACCAAAATGTATTAAAGACCTCAATGTAAGACCAGATACTATCAAACTTTTAGGAGAAAACATAGGCAGAACATTCTAGGACATAAATCAAAACAAGATCCTTTTTAGCCACCTCCTATACAAATGGAAATAAAAACAAAAATAAACAAATGAAAACTAATGAAATTCAAAAGGTTTTGCACAGCCAAGGAAACCTTCAACAAGACGAAAAGACAACCATCAGAATGAGAGAAAATATTTGCAAATGAAGCAGCTGTCAAAGGATTAATCTCCAAAATTTACATGCAGCTCATGCAGCTTAATAACAAAAAAACAAACAACCCAATCCAAAAATGGGCAGAAGACCTAAATAGACATTTCTCCAAAGAAGATGTACAGACTGCCAACAAACACATGAAAGAATGCTCAACATCACTAATCATTAGAGAAATGCAAATCAAAACTACAATGATATATCATCTCACACCAGTCAGAATGGCCATCACCAAAAAATCTAGAAACAAAAAATGCTGGAGAGGGTGTGAAGAAAAGGGAACACTCTTGCACTGTTGGTGGGAATGTAAATTGATACAGCCACTGTGGAGAACAGTATGGAGGTTCCTTAAAAAACTGCAAATAGAACTACCATATGACCCAGCAATGCCACTACCGGGCATATACCCTGAGAAAACCATAATTCAAAAAGAGTCATGTACCA
This sequence comes from Aethalodelphis obliquidens, assembly GCF_003676395.1. Classification (NCBI taxonomy): domain Eukaryota; kingdom Metazoa; phylum Chordata; class Mammalia; order Artiodactyla; family Delphinidae; genus Aethalodelphis; species Aethalodelphis obliquidens. Next base: position 2,575,327 of record NW_020838052.1, on the reverse strand, counting down.
AAATGTTCATTGCCACTCTACTTACAATAGCCAGAACATGGAAGCAACCTACGTGTCCATCAACAGATGAATGGATAAAGAAGATGTGGCACATATATACAATGGAATATTACTCAGCCATAAAGAGAAACGAAATTGAGTTATTTGTAGTGAGGTGGTGTATATAAAGTCTGTCATACAGAGTAAAGTAAGTGAGAAAGAGAAAAACAAATATCGTATACTGACACATATATATGGAATGTCAGGAAAAACAAAATTCATGAAGAAGCTAGAGGCAAGACGAGAATAAAGACACAGACCTACTAGAGAATGGACTTTAGGATATGGGGAGGGGGAAGGGTTAGTTGTGACAAAGTGAGAGAGTGGCATGGACTATATACACTACCAAACATAAAATAGATAGCTAGTGGGAAGTAGCCGCATAGCACAGGGAGATCAGCTCTGTGATTTGTGACCACCTAGAGGGGTGGTTTAGGGAGGGTGGGAGGCAGGGAGATGCAAGACTGAAGAGATATGGGGACATATGTATATGTATAACTGATTCAGTTTGTTAGAAATCAGAAACTAACACACAATTTTAATGCAATTGTACTCCAATAAAGATGTTATGAAAGAAAGAAAAAGGTTTCAACACCATTCTATACCCATTTATGTTAAAAACCCTACAGAAAGTAGGCATAGATGGAACTTACTTCAACATAATAAAGGCCATATATGACAAACCCACAGTCGATATCATTCTCAATGGTGAAAAACTGAAACCATTTCCTCTAAGATCAGGAGCAAGACAAGTTTATCCACTCTCACCACTATTATTCAACATAGTTTTGGAAGTTTTAGCCACAGAAGTCATAGAAGTAAAAGAAATCAAAATAATGCAAATCGGAAAAGAAGTAAAGCTGTCACTGTTTCCAGATGACATGATACTATACATAGAGAATCTTAAAGATGCTACCAGAAAACTACTAGAGCTAATCAATGAATTTGATAAAGTAGCAGGATACAAAATTATTACACAGAAATCTCTCTCATTCCTGTACACAAATCATGAAAATTCTGAAAGAGACATTAATGAAACACTCACATTTACCATTGCAACAAAAAAATAAAATACATAGGAATAAATCTACCCAAGGAGACTAAAGACCTGTATGCAGAAAACTATAAGACACTGATGAAATAAATTAAAGATCATACAAACAGATGGAGAGATATGCCATGTTCTCGGATTTGAAGAATCACCATTGTGAAAATGACTATACTACCCAAAGCAATGTACAGATTCAATGCAATACCTATGAAACTACCAATGGCATTTTTCACAGAAGTAGAAGACATATTTCACAACCTGTATGGAAACACAAAAGATACCGAATAGCCAAAGCAATCTTCACAAAGAAAAATGGAGCTGGATACATCAGGCTTCCAGACTTAAGACTATAGTACAAAGCTACAGTAATCAAGACAGTATGGTACTGTCACAAAAACAGAAATATAGATCAATGGAATAGGATAGAAATCTCAGAGGTAAACCCCCACATATATGGTCACCTTATCTTTCATAAAGGAGGGAAGAATACAATGGAGAAGAGACAGACTCTTCAATAAATGTTGCTGGGCAGTCTGGACACTTGTATGTATAGGAATGAAATTAGAACACTCCATAACACCATACACAAAAATAAACTCAAAATTTATTAAAGGCCTAAATGTAAGGCCAGACACTGTCAAACTCTTAGAGGAAAATCTACGCAGAATCCTCCATGACTTAAATCACAGCAGGATCCTTTTTGACCCACCTCCTGGATTAATGGAAATAAAAACAAAATAAACAACTGGGACATAATGAAACTTAGAAGATTTTCCACAGCAAAGGAAACCATAAACAAGATGAAAAGACAACCCTCAGAATGGGAGACAATATTTGCAAATGAAGCAACTGACAAAGGATTAATCTCCAAAATATACAAGCAGTCATGCAGCTCAATAGCAAAAAGAAAAAACAACGCAATTCAAAAATGGGAAGAAGGACTAAATAGACATTTCTCCAAAAAAGTTATACAGATTGCCAACAAACACATGAAAGTATGCTCAACATCACTAATCATTAGAGGAATGTAAATCAAAACTCCAATTTGCTATCACCTCACACTGGTCAGAATGTCCATCATGAAAATATCTACAAACAATAAATGCTGCAGTGGTTGTGGAGAAAAGGGAACCCTCTTGCACTGTTGGTCGGAATGTAAATTGATACAGCCACTATTGAGAACATTATGGAGGTTCCTTAACAAACTAAATATAGAACTACCATATGACCCAGCAATTGCACTACTGGGGATATGCCCTGAGAAAACCATAATTCAAAAAGAGTCATGGGAGGAACTTCAAGTTGGTGGAAGAATAAGACATGGAGATCAGCTTCCTCCCCACAAATACATCAGAAACTCTTCTAAATGTGGAACAACTCCTACAGAACACCTACTGAATGCTGGCAGAAGACCGCAGACCTCCCAAAAAGGAAAAAAACCTCCCCACGTACCTGGGCCAAAAGAAAAGACAGAGTCAAAAGAATAGGGACGCGACCTATAAGAGTGGGAGGGAGCTGTGAAGGTGGAAACGTTTCCACACACTAGGAAGCCCCTTCGTGGGTGGAGACCACGGGTGGCAGTGGGGGGCATCTTCATAGCCACTGAGGGGAGCTCAGCAACAGGGGTGCAGAGGGCAAAGCAGAGAGATTGCTGCACAGAGGATTGATGCCCACAAGCAGAGGCTTGTCTGCTCTCCTGCTGGGGTCGACTGGGGTTGGGAGCTGACGCTCCGACTTCGGTCTGAATCCTGGAAGAAGATGGAGGTTGGCTGCGTGAACACAGCCTGAAGGAGGCTAGTGCACCACGGCTAGCTGGGAGGGAGTCCAGGAAAATGTCTGGAACTGCCAAAGAAGCAAGAGAGTTTTTCGTGCCTCTTTGTTCCCTGGTGCAGGAGGAGAAGGCATTAAGATCTCTGCTTGTAGCACAGGGAGATCAGCTCGGCGCTTTGTGACCACCTAGAGGGGTGGGATAGGGAGGGTGGGAGGCAGGGAGATGCAAGAGGGAAGAGATATGGGGACATATGTATATGTATAACTGATTCACTTTCTTATAAAGGAGAAACTGACACACCATTGTAAAGCAATTATACTCTACTAAAGATGTTAAAAAAAAAAACCCACAAGAAGATCGCTGCTTGAAGAGGCTCCAGAGACAGGCGGGATCCGCGGCTATCAGCATGGACCCCAGAGAAGGGCATGAGACACGGTGGCTCCTGCTGCAGCCACCAAGAAGCCAGTGTGCAAGCACAGAGCACGATCCACAACTTCCCTCCCAGGAGCCTCTGCAGCCTGCCAATGCTAGGGTCCCATGTCCAGGGACAACTTACCCAGGAGAACACACAGCACACATAATGTTGTTGCAATGTCATACTGGCCTCTGCCGCCGCAGGCTTGCGCCGCACACCATAAACATCCCTCCCCCTGGCCTGAGTGAGTCAGAGCCCCAGAAGCACCTGTACCTTTAACCCCGTCCTGTCTGAGAGAAGAACAGAGGCCCTCAGGCGACCTACACGCAGAGGCAGGGCCAAATCCAAAGCTGAATCCCAGGAGGTGTGTGAACAAAGAAGAGAAAGGGAAATCTCTCCAAGCAGCCTCAGGAGCAGTGAATTAAATCTCCACAGTCAACTTAACGTACCCTGTATCTGTGGAAAACCTCAGTAGACAACGAATGATCAAAATTCAGGAGGTGGACTGTGGGAACAACGATATAGATATATTATTTCCCTCTTTCTCTATTTGTGAGTGTGTATGCATATGCATCTCTCTGTGATTTGTCTGTATAGCTTTGCTTTACCATTTGTCCTAGGGTCCTGTCATTCCATTTTTTTTTTAAGTATAGTTTTCAACACTTTTTATCATGGGTGGATTTGTTTCTTGGTTGTTCTTTCTTTCTAAGTACTTAAAAATTTTTTAATACTTATTTTTGTTCTTAATTTTATAAATATTTTATTTCATTTTATCTTTTTCTTTCTTTCTTTCTTTTTATCTCCCTTTTATTCTGAGCCATATGGATGATGGACTCTTGGTGCTGGAACCAGGAGTCAGGGCTGTGCCTCTGAGGTAAGAAAGCCAAGTTCAGGAAATTGGTCCACCAGAGACCTCCAGGCTCCATGTAATATCAAACGGCAAAATACCCCAGAGATCTCCATCTCAACACCAACCGCACTCCACTCAACGACCAGTAAGCTACAGTGCAAGACACCCTATGCCAAAGAAGTAGTAAGACAGGAACACAACCCCATCCATTAGCACAGAGGCTGCCAAAAATCATAACAAGTCCACAGACACCTCAAAACACACTACCAGACGTGGACCTGCCCACCAGAAAGACAAGATCAAGCCTCATCAACCAGAACACAGGCACTAGTTCCCTACACCAGGAAGCCGAAACAAACCACTGTAACAACTTTAGGCACTGGGGACAGACACCAAAAACAACACAAACTACGAAACTGCAGGCAGTGAAAAGGAGACCACAATCACAGTAAGTTAAGAAAAAGGAGAAGACAGAGAGATACAGCAGATGAAGGAGCAAGGCAAAAACCCACCAGACCTATCAAATGAAGAGGAAATAGGCAGTATACCAAAAAAGAATTCAGAATAATGATAGTAAAGATGATCCAAAATATTGGAAATAGAATGGAGAAAATACAAGAAATGTTTAACAAGAACCTAGAAGAACTAAAGAGCAAACAAACAGAGAAGAACAACACAATAAAGAACTTAAATATTCTCTAGAAGGTTTATCAATTTTGTTTATCTTCTCAAAGAAACGGCTTTTAGTTTTATTGATATTTGCTATCATTTCCTTCATTTCTTTTTCATTTATTTCTGATCTGATCTTTAAGATTTCTTTCCTTCTGCTAACTTTGGGGTTTTTTTGTTCTTCTTTCTCTAATTGCTTTAGGTTCAAGGTTAGGTTGTTTATTTGAGATGCTTCCTGTTTCTTTTTTTTACATCCTTATTAGAGTATCATTGCTTTACAATGGTGTGTTAGTTTCTGCTTTATAACAAAGTGAATCAGTTATACATATACATATGTTCCCATATCTCTTCCCTCTTGTGTCTCCCTCCCTCCCACATGCCCTATTGCACCCCTTCAGGCGGTCAAAAAGCACCGAGCTTATCTCCTTGTGCTATGTGGCTGCTTCCCACTAGCAATCTACCTTACATTTGGTAGTGTATATATGTCCATGCCTCTCTCTCGCTTTGTCACAGTTTACCCTTCCTCCTCCCCATATCCTCAAGTCCATTCTCTAGTAGGTCTGAGTCTTTATTCCTGTCTTACCCCTAGGTTCTTCATAACATTTTTTTCTTAAATTCCATATATATGTGTTAGCGTACGGTATTTGTCTTTCTCTTTCTGACTTACTTCACTCTGTATGACACACTCTACGTCTATCCACCTCATTACAAATAGCTCAATTTCGTCTCTTTTTATGGCTGAGTAATATTCCATTGTATATATGTGCCAAGTCTTCTTTATCCATTCATCCGATGATTGACACTTAGGTTGTTTCCATCTCTGGGCTATTGTAAATAGAGCTGCAATGACCATTTTGGTTCATGACTCTTTTGAATTATGGTTTTCTCAGGGTATATGCCCAGTAGTGGGATTGATGGGTCATATGGTACATCTATTTGTATTTTTTAAGAACCTCCATACTGTTCTCCATAGTGGCTGTAGCAATTCACATTCCCACCGGCAGTGCAAGAGTGTTCCCTTTTCTCCAAACCCTCTCCAGCATTTATTGTTTCCAGATTTTTTATGATGACGGTTCTGACTGGTATGAGATGATATCTCATTTTAGCATTGATTTGCATTTCTCTAATGATTAATGATGTTGAGCATTCTTTCATGTGTTTGTTGGCAGTCTGTATATCTTCTTTGGAGAAATGTCTATTTAGGTCTTCTGCCCATTTTTGGATTGTGTGGTTTGTTTTTTTTTGTTATTGTGCCACATGAGCTGCTTATAAATTTTGGAGATTAATCCTTTGTCAGCTGCTTCATTTGCAAATATTTTCTCCCACTCCGAGGGTTGTCTTTTGGTCTTGTTTATGGTTTCCTTTGCTGTGCAAAAGCTTTTAAGTTTCATTAGGTCTATTTGTTTATTTTTGTTTTTATTTCCATTTCTCTAAGTGGTAGGTCTAAAAGGATCTTGCTGTGATTTATATCATAGAGTGTTCTGCCTGTTTTCCTCTAAGAGTTTGATAGTTTTTGGCCTTAAATTTAGGTCTTCAATTCATTTTGAGATTATTTTTGTGTATGGTGTTATGAAGTGATCTAATCTCAAACTTTTACATGTACCTGTCCAGTTTTCGCAGCACCATTTACTGAAGAGGCTGTCCTTTCTCCTCTGTACATTCCTGCCTCCTTTATCAAAGATAAGATGAACATAGGTGCGTGGGTTTATCTCTGGGCTTTCTATCCTGTTCCATTGACCTATCTTTCTGTTTTTGTGCCAGTACCATACTGTCTTGATTACTGTAGCTTTGTAGTATAGTCTGAAGTCAGGGAGCCTGATCGCTTCAGCTCCATTTTCGTTCTCAATAGTACTTTGGCTATTTGGGGTCTCTCGTGTTTCCATACAAATTGTGCAATTTTTTGTTCTAGTTCTGTAAAAAATGACAGTGGTAGTTTGATAGGGATTGCATTGATTCTGTAGATTGCTTTGGGTAGTAGAGTCATTTTCACAATGTTGATTCTTCCAATTCAGGAACATGGTATATCTCTCCATTTATTTGTATCATCTTTAATTTCTTTCATTAGTGTCTTATAATTTTCTGAACACAGGACTTTTGTCTCCTTAGGTAGGTTTATTCCTAGATATTTTATTCTTTTTGCTGCAATGGTAAATGGGAGTGTTTTCTGGATTTCATTTTCAGAGTTTTCATCATTAGTGTATAGGAATGCCAGAGATTTCTGTGCATTAATTTTGTATCCTGTTACTTTACCAAATACATTGATTAGCTCTAGTAGTTTTCTGGTATCATCTTTAGGATTCTCTACATATTGTACCATGTCATCTGCAAAGAGTGACAGCTTTACTTCTTCTTTTCCGATTTGGATTCCTTTTTTCCCCTCTACTTCTCTGATTGTTGTGGCTAAAACTTCCAAAACTATGTTGAATAAGAGTGGTGAGAGTGGGCAACCTTGTCTTGTTCCTGATCTTAGTGGAAATGCTTCCCGTTTTTCACCATTAAGGGCGATGTTGGCTGTGGGTTGGTCATATATGGCCTTTATTATGGTGAGGAAAGTTCCCTCTATGCCAACTTTCTTTAGGATTTTTATCATAAATCGGTGTTGAATTTTGTCAAAAGCTTTCTCTGCATCTACTGAGATGATCATATGGATTTTCTCCTTCAATTTGTTAATATGGTTTATCACTTTGATTAATTTGTGTATACTGAAGAATTCTTGCATTCTTGGAATAAACCCCACTTGATCATGGTGTACGATCCTTTTAATGTGCTGTTGGATTCTGTTTGCTAGTATTTTGTGGAGGATTCTTGCATCTATGTACATCAGTGATATTGGCCTGTAGTTTTCTTTCTTTGTGACATCCTTGTCTGGTTTTGGTGTCAAGGTGATGGTGGCCTCGTAGAATGAGTTTGAGAGTGTTCCTCCCTCTGCTATATTGTGCAAGATTTTGAGAAGGATAGGTGTTAGGTCTTCTCTAGATGTTTGATAGAATTCGCCCGTGAAGCCATCTGGTCCAGGGCTTTTGCTTGTTGGAAGACTTTTAATCACAGTTTCAATTTCAGTGCTTGTGATTGGTCTGTTCTTATTTTCTATTTCTTCCTGACTCAGTCTTGGCACTTTGTGCATTTCTAAGAATTTGTCAATTTCTGTCAGGTTGTCTATTTTATTGGCATAGATTTGCTTGTAGTAATCTCTCATGATCTTTTGTATTTCTGCTTTGTCAGTTGTTATTTCTCCTTTGCATTTCTAATTCTATTGATTTGAGTCTTCTTCCTTTTTTTCTTGATGAGTCTGGCTAATGGTTTATCAATTTTATTTATCTTCTCAAAGCACCAGCTTTTAGTTTTATTGATATTTTCTATTGTTTCCTTCATTTCTTTTTCACTGATTTCTGATCTGATTTTTATGATTTCTTTCCTTCTGCTAACTTTGGTTTTTTTTTGTTCTTCTTTCTCTAATTGCTTTAGGTGCAAGTTTACGTTGTTTATTCGAGATGTTTCCTGTTGCTTAAGGTAGGATTGTATTGCTATAAACTTCTCTCTTAGAACATTTTGCTGCATCCCATAGGTTTTTGGTCATCGGGTCTTCGTTTTCATTTATTTCTAGGCACTTTTTGATTTCCTCTTTGATTTCTTCAGTGATCACTTGGTTATTAAGTAGAGTATTGTTAGCCTCCATGTGTTTGTATTTTTTACAGATCTTTTCCTGTAATTGATATCTAGTCTCATAGCATTGTGGTCAGAATAGATACTTGATACGATTTCAATTTTCTTAAATTTACCAAGGCTTGATTTCTGACCCAAGATGTGATGTACCCTGGAGAATGTTCCAGGAGCACTTGTGAAAAATGTGTATTCTGTTGGTTTTGGATGGTATGTCCTATAAATATCCATTCAGTCCATCTTGTTTAACGTATCATTTAAAGCTTGTGTTTCCCTATTTATTTTCATTTTGGATGATCTGTCCATTGTTGAAAGGGGGGTGTTAAGGTCCCCAAATATGATTGTGTTACTGTGGATTTCCACTTTTATGGCTGTTAGTATTTGCCTTATGTATTGAGGTGCTCCTATGTTGGGTGCATAAATAATTACAATTTTTATATCTTCTTCTAGGATCAATCTCTTGATCATTATGTAGTGTCCTTCTTTGTCTCTTGTAATAGTCTTTATTTTAAAGGCAATTTTTTCTGATAGGACAATTGTTACTCTAGCTTTCTTTTGATTTCAATTTTCATGGAATATCTTTTTCCATCCCCTAACTTTCTGTCTGTATGTGTCCCTAAGCCTGAAGTGGGTGTCTTGTAGAGAGCATATATATGGGTCTTGTTTTTGTATCCATTTTGCCAGTCTGTGTCTTTTGGTGGGAGCACTTAATCCATTTACGTTTAAGGTAATTATCAATATGTATGTTCCTATTCCCATTTTCTTAATTGTTTTGCATTTGTTAATGTATGTCTTTTCCTTCTCTTGTGTTTCTTGCCTAAAGAAGCTCCTTTAGAATTTGTTGTAAAGCTGGTTTGGTGGTGCTGTACTCTCTCAGCTGTTGCTTGTCTGTAAAGCTTTTAATTTCTCCATCAAATCTGAATGGGGTACTTGCTGGGTAGAGTAATCTTGGTTTTAGGATTTTCTCCTTCATCCCTTTAAATATGTCCTGCCACTCCCTTCTGGCTTGCAGAGTTTCTGCTGCAAGATCAGCTGTTAACCTTATGGGGATTCCCTTGTGTGTTATTTGTTGTTTTTCCCTTGCTGCTTTTAATATGTTTCCTTAGTATTTAATTTTTGATAGTTTGATTAATGTGTCTTGGCATGTTTCACCTTGGATTTATCCTGTATGGGACTCTCTTCCTGGACTTAATTAACTATTTCCTTTCCCATAGTAGAGAAGTTTTCAACTATAATCTCTTTTAATATTTTCTCAGTCCCTTTCTTTTTCTCCTCTTCTTCTGGGACACCTATAATTCGAATGTTGGTGTGTTTCATGTTGTCTCAGAGGTCTCTGAGACTGTCCTTAATTATTTTCATTCCTTTTTCTTTATTCTGCTCTGCAGTAGTTATTTCCACCATTTTATCTTCCAGGTCTATTATCCGTTCTTCTGCCTCAGTTATTTTGCTATTGATCTCTTTGAGGGTATTTTTAATTTCATGCATTGTGTTGTTCATCATTGCTTCTTTCCTGTTTAGTTCTTCTAGGTCCTTGTTGAATGTTTCTTGCATTTTCTCTATTCTATTTCCAAGATTTTGGATCATCTTTACTATGATTTTCCTGAATTCTTTTTCAGGCATATTGCCTATTTCCTCTTCATTTGTTAGGTCTGGTGGGTGTTTACCTTGCTCCTTCATGTGCTGTGTGTTTTTCTCTCTTCTCATTTTGCTTATCTTACTGTGTTTGGGGTCTCCTTTTCACAGGCTGCAGGTTCGTAGTTCCCATTGTTGTTGGTTTCTGTCCCCAGTGGCTAAGGTTGGTTCAGTGGGTTGTGTAGGCTTCCTGGTGGAGGGGACTAGTGCCTGTGTTCTGGTGGATGAGGCTGAATCTTGTCTTTCTGGTGAGCATGTCCATGTCTGGTGGTGTGTTTTGGGGTGTCTGTGGCCTTATTATGATTTTAGGCAGCCTCTCTGCTAATGGATGGGGTTGTGTTACTCTCTTGCTAGCTGTTTGGCATCGGGTATCCAGCACTGTAGCTTGCTTGTCGTTGAGTTTAGCTGGGTATTGGTTTTGAGGTGGAGATCTCTGGGAGATTTTTGCCATTTGATATTTCGTGGATCTGGGAGGTCTCTGGTGGACCAGTGTCCTGAATTTGGATCTCCCACCTCAGAGGCACAGCACTGACTCCTGGTTGGAGGACCAAGAGCCTTTCATCTGCACGGCTGAGAATAAAAGGTAGAAAATGTAGAAAGAAAGAAAGAAAGAAAGAAAGAAAGAAAGAAAGAAAGAAAGAAAGAAAGAAAGAAAGAAAGAAAGAAAGAAAGAAAGAAGGAAAGAAAGAAAGTGGATAAAATAAAATAAAATAAAGTAAGATAAAATAAAGTTACTAAAAGAAAATATTAAAAAAAATTATTAAGAAAAAAATTGTTTTAAGTGAAAACAAACAAACAAACAAAACGGACGGACAGAACCTTAGGACAAATGGTGAAAGCCAAGCTATACAGACAAAATCTCACACAGAAGTATATACATACACACTCACAAAAATTGGAAAACAGGAAAAAATAATATAACTTGCTCTCAAAGTCCACCTCCTTAATTTGGGATGATTCGTTGTCTATTCAGGTATTCCACAGATGCAGGGTGCATCAAGTTGATTGTGGAGATCTACTTCACTGATCCTGAGGCTGCTGGGAGAAATTTCCCTTTCTCTTCTTTGTTCGCACTGCTCTGGGGATTCAGCTTTGGATTTGGCCCAGCCTCTGTGAGTAGGTTGCCTGAGGGCATCTGTTCTTCGCTCAGACAGTACGGTGTTATAGGATCAGCTGATTCGGAGGCTCTGGCTCACTTACGCTGGGGTGAGGGAGACATACGGCTGCAGGGCGAGCTTGTGGCGGCAGTGGCCAGCGTATCATTGCAGCAGCCTGAAGCGCACTGTGCTTTCTCCTGGGGAAGTTTTCCCTGCATCATCGGACCCTGGCAGTGGCAGGCTGCACAGGCTTCTGGGAGGGGAGGTGTGGATAGTGACCTGTGTTCACACACAGGATTTTTGGTGGTGGCAGCAGCAGCCTTAGCATCTCATGCCCGTCTTTGTGGTCTGCGCTGATAGACGTGGCTCACGCCCGTCTCTGGAGCTCCTTTAAGCAGCACTCTTAATCCCCTCTCCTAGCACACCAGGCAACAAAGAGGGAAGAAAATGTGTCTTGACTCTTCATCAGGTACAGGGTTTATCCCGGACTCCCTTCCAGCTAGCCATGGTGCACTAACCCCTTTAGGCTGTGTTCACATGCCCAACCCCAGTCCTCTCTCTGGGATCCAGCTGAAGGCCAATCCCCAGCTCCCAGCCCCTCCCCTCTCCAGCGGGAGAGCAGACAAGCCTCCCGGGCTGGTGAGTGCTGGTTGGCAACGATCATCTGTGCGGGAATCTCTCCGCTTTTCCCTCTGCACCCCTGTTGCTGTGCTCTCCTCTGAGGCTCCAATGCTGCTCCCCTCCGCCACCCGCAATCTCCGTCCTCGAAAGGGCTGCCTAGTGTGTTGATACCTTTCCTCCTTCACAGCTCCCTCCCACAGGTGCAGGTCCCATCCTTACTCTTTTGTCTGTTTTTTTCTTTTTTCTTTTGCCCTACACAGTTACGTGGGGGAGTTTCTTGCCTTTTGGGAGGTCTGAGGTCTTCTGCCAGCATTCAGTTGGTGTTCTATAGGAGCAGTTCCACGTGTAGATGTATTTCTGATGTATCTGTGAGGAGGAAGGTGATCTCCACGTCTTCCTCTTCCACAGTCTTCCTCAATTACCCCTCATTTCCTATTTCAGAAGCTTCTAGATGCAAATCAAAGTAAGCATTCCATTCAGTCTGTTTGATCTTACAGCTGGCTTTTTCTAACTGTGCATGAGAAAATAGCAGCTTTTGAATATCAAAAGAACGAATATTTGGCCGTTTCAGGTTGAGATCTCCTTTAGTATAATTTCCCAAATTAAGTAGGTATTTGTAAGTATGTGTTTTGTATGTACCTATACCTGTCTGGGGTGTTAGTCAGAGGCTGGTTTTCTCATGTCCTTTTTTTCTGTGTTTGAAAGGCTCTATTTCCTTTTTTTTTTTTTTAACATCTTTATTGGGGTATAATTGCTTTACAATGGTGTGTTAGTTTCTGCTTTATAACAAAATGAATCAGTCATACATAAACATATGTTCCCATATGTCTTCCCTCTTGCGTCTCCCTCCCTCCCACCCTCCCTATCCCACCCCTCCAGGCTGTCACAAAGCACCAAGCCAATATCCCTGTGCCATGTGGCTGCTTCCCACTAGCTATCTACCTTACTACGTTTGTTAGTGTGTATATGCCCATGACTCTCTCTCGCCCTGTCACAGCTCACCCTTCCCCCTCCCCATAACCTCAAGTCCGTTTCTATTTCCTATTTTAATGTTGAACTTTGGGATAAAATTCGCTAATGAAGTTGTGTAGTGGGCCAGTGTGCTGCTTGTGAGCTTAACTCCTCTAGGTGTCACCCTAGAGTGGTTTCAGCCCTCTTACGTGTCTCAATTTTTCCCTTCGGTGGTCTAAGACCACCACAGGTGCTTGGATCACTGAATGGCCAATTCTTATAGTGACCCCTGTATTAGCAAGTCTTTTAATTAATGAGTGGGTTTCCCTATGGGACCACCGCACAGTTGAGGACTCTGCTTCCACCACTCCCGTAAATGTCTCAGTCACCTGAGAAAGTCGTAACCAACCGGGAGGAGTCTTGTCCCTTTTCTTCAGAGCAAGGCTCTCATGTAATATCTTCACTTTTATCCCAAAAAATTCTATTAAGGCAGCCAAACTGAGGAAAAGTGTCAGATCAGCCTCTTATCTAACCACTCAGCCCAGACCACTCAGTCTCCTACAACTGAGAAAACCCCGGTATCTTTCAGCCACCCCCCATCAGTATCTTTCAACTGGGTTGGTATTCTTCAGTATCTTTCAACCAAGCACCCCCTCCCCAGTATGTTTCAACTGGGTGGGTATACCCTGGTATCTTTCATCTGCCTCCCCCCCAGTACCTTTCAACTGGGGGAGTGGGACAGGTACGTGTTATAAACGAATAAATAAAACTCAGGATGGAAGATCCAAGAACCAGGACAGTCTTACCCAAATTCGTCTGGACTCTCTGAGGAGGCAGACGGGCACAAGCTCTGGTTCCTCGTACAGTTCAGGTAAAGGAGATAAGTCCACTCTGGGTCCCATATCTGTGGTAGCCATAACTGTTGACTGAAAAAAATGTACAACATGAGAGTTGTGAGTTAAGTTTTATTTGGGGCAAAAAGAGGACTATAACCTGGGAGGCAGTGTTTCAGCTAGCTCTGAGAAACTACTCGAAAGAGGTAGGGGTGAAGGTCAGTATATATGTGATTTTGGTGAAGGGGAAGAACATGTAATCAAGCACATATTTTTTACAGAAGGTTACTGCTAGTCACGAGGAAGAGACGTCACCATGAAGGATTTTAGTGCTTTTCTAGATATTAGAAGATGCAAGAATTGGGCTCATAAAGTCATCTCCTGAAAATATCTATCTGAAGACCTGTTCTTCCAGTTTTTCCCACACAGAGTGCCTCATTCCTGATCTCCACCCTGAACTCCTTTCAGGGGGTGTTGAAGGTCAGCAGCTGCAGCAGTTAACTTGATCCTTGTAGAGGTAGATGGCAAGTGCAAATTTGTAGATCACAGGCGATTATGATGTGTCAATGTAGGTTCATCAATTGTAACAAATGCACCACTCCGGTGAGGGATGTTAATAATGGGGGAAGGTATGCATGTGGGGCAGGGTATACATGGGAAATATCTGTACCTTCTTAATTTTACTGTGAGGTTAAAACTGCTCTAGAAAAATAAAATCTTTAATTAAAACAATAATGGATAATGGGCTTGGTAGACTATTTGCTTATTATATTTGTAACATGACTTGGGAAGATGGAAGTATTCCTATTGCCTGTGGTTTAATGTGTAGGAATAATATATCTTATGTTCCAAGCTCCACATGTTGATTATACATTAGGTATCAATTGGAAAATAAAACTGAAGAATAACTCTGAAATTGTAATGCACTTAGAAAAACAAGCTGCTAAACGAAATCAACTTATTATATAAAGTTGTTATAGGATGATGGATAACTTGTGTGTTGCTAATCAAGAACCCACTCTAACTATACATGAGTGGTATGATATCTTCAAAGGCTACTCACCTAAAGCTAATTTTCTTTTAAATTCAACCTGTAATAATATTAATCATTACTTTTTTAGATATGTTGCTTTGGCCTTTTTGGATACACAGAAAATTAAGAACATCCCAAAGAGAAATCAGCCCTGTAATGCAAATTATATCAAAACTCTGATATCAGATTTTATCAAAAGGGGGAATAATTGTGAGAAAAGTAAACTTACCTAACCTTACTGAGGAATGTTAAAGGATGGGACTAATCATATGTACTAGATACACTGTTAGGGGCAACTGTAGGAGGTACTGATAAAGGAATTATGAAGAACAAATATTGGAGTAAGCCTGATAAAGGAATTATGAAGAACAAATATTGGAGTAAGCCCGATAAAGAATTATAAAAAACAGGATGTCATAGGAAGCTCAATAAAACTTCTGACATAAATTGAGTAACTGTTGACTGTTCACTAAAAGAAGAAATGTTGGGGGACGAGGGGAAAATGATGGAAAAGTAAGATGCGGAGATCACCTTCCTCCCCACAGATACACCAGAAATACATCTACAGGTGGAACAACTCCTACAGAACACCTACTGAACACTGGCAGAAGACCTCAGACCTCCCAAAAGGCAAAAAACTCCACACGTGCCTGGGTAGGGCAAAAGAAAAAGGAATAAACAGAGACAAAATGATAGGGACGGGACCTGCACCAGTGGGAGGGAGCTGTGAAGGATGAAAGGTTTCCACACACTAGAAGCCCCTTCGCGGGTGGAGACTGCGGCTGGCGGAGGGGGAAGTTTTGGGGCCGTGGAGGAGAGCAAAGCAACAGGGGTGCAGAGGGCAAAGTGGAGAGATTCCCGCACAGAGGATCGGTGCCGACCAGCACTCACCAGCCAGAGAGGCTTGTCTGCTCACCCGTCGGGGCGGGCAGGGCTGGGAGCTGAGGCTTGGGCTTTGGTCAATGCGCAGGGAGAGGACTGGGGTTAGCAGCGTGAACACAGCCTGCAGGGGGTTAGTGCACCACAGTAGCTGGGAGGGAGTCCGGGGAAAAGTCTGGACCTGGCAAAGAGGCAAGAGACTTTTTCTTCACTCTTTGTTTCCTGGTGTGCGAGGAGAGGGGATTAAGAGCACTGCTTAAAGGAGCTCCAGAGATGGGCGCGAGCTGCGGCTAACATTGCGGACCCTAGAGACGGGCATGAGATGCTAAGGCTGCTGCTGCCGCCACCAAGAAGCCTGTGTGCGAGCACAGGTCACTATCCACACCTCCCCTCCCGGGTGCCTGTGCAGCCCGCCACTGCCAGGGGCCCGGGATCCAGGGACAACTTCCCAAGGAGAACGTATGGAGAGACTCAGGCTGGTGCAACGTCATGCCAGGCTCTGCCACCGAAGGTTCGCTCCGCACTCCGTGCCCCTCCTTCTCCCAGGCCTGAGTGAGCCAGAGTCCCTGAGTCATCTGCTCCTTTAACTGTGTCCTGTCTGAGCGAAGAACACATGCCCTCTGCCAACCTACACACAGAGGCGGGGCCAAACCCAAAGCTGAGTCCCTGGGAGCTGTGAGAACAAGGCAGAGAAAGGAAAATCTCTCCCAGCAGCCTCAGAAGCAGCGGATTAAAGGTCCACAATCAACTTGATATACCTGCATCTGTGGAATATATGAAAAGACGACGAATCATTCCAAATTGAGGAGGTGGACTTTGAGAGCAAGATTTATGATTTTTTCCCTTTTTCCTCTTTTTGTGAGTGTGTATGTGTATGCTTCTGTGCGAGATTTTGTCTATATAGCTTTGCTTCCACCAGTTGTCCTAGAGATCTACCCATCTGTTTTTTAAAAAATTTTTTCTCTTAATAATTATTTTTATTTAAAAAATTTATTATATTTTATCTTACTTTATTTTACTTTATCTTCTTTGTTTCTTTCTTTCCTTCCTTCCCTCCTTCCTTCCTTCTTTCCTCCCTCCTCCTTCCTTCATTTCTTTCTTTCTTTCTTTCTATGTCTACTACTTATTTCTTTCTATTTTTTCTCCCTTTTATTCTGAGCCATGTGGATGAAATGCTCTTGGTGTTGCAGCCAGCAGTCAGTGGTCTACCTCTGAGGTGGGAGAACCAACGTCAGGACACTGGTCCACAAGACACCTCCCAGCTACACATAATATCAAACGGCGAAAATAGCCCAGAGATCTCCATCTCAACACCAGCACCCAGTTACACTCAACGACCAGCAAGCTACAGTGCTGTACACCTTATGCCAAACAACTAGCAAGACAGGAACACAACCCCACCCATTAGCAGAGAGGCTGCCTAAAATCATAATAAGGCCACAGACACCCCAAAACACACGACCAGACGTGGAGCTGCCCACCAGCAAGACTAGATCCAGCCTCATCCACCACAACACAGGCACTAGTCCCCTCCACCAGGAAGCCTACAGAACCCACTGAACCAACCTTAGCCACTGGGGACAGAAACCAAGAGCAACAGGAACTACGAAACTGCAGCCTGCAAAGAGGAGACCCCAAACACAGTAAGATAAGCAAAATGAGAAGACAGAAAAACACACAGCAGATGATGGAGCATGAAAAAAACCCACCAGACCTAACAAATGAAGAGGAAATAGGCAATCTGCCTGAAAAAGAATTCAGAATAATGATAGTAAAGATGATCCAAAATCTTGGAAATGGAATAGACAAAATGAAAGATACATTTAACAAGGACCTAGAAGAAGTAAAGATGAAACAAACAATGATGAAGAACACAATAAATGAAATTAAAAATACTCTAGATGGGATCAATAGCAGAATAACTGAGGCAGAAAAACGGATAAGTGACCTGGAAGATAAAACAGTGGAAATAATTACTGCAGAGCAGAGTAAAGAAAAAGAATGAAAAGAACTGAGGACAGTCTCAGAGACTTCTGAGACAACATTAAACGCACCAACATTTGAACTAAAGGGGTTCCAGAAGAAGAAGAGAAAAAGAAAGGGACTGAGAAAATATTTGAAGAGGTTATAGTTGAAAATTTCCCTAATATGGGAAAGGAAATATTTAATCAACTCCAGGAAGCACAGAGAGTCCCATACAGGATAAATCCAAGGAGAAATATGCCAAGACACATATTAATCAAACTGTCAAAAGTTAAATACAAAGAAAACATATTAAAAGCAGCAAGGGAAAAACAACAAACAACACACAAGGGAACGCCCATAAGGTTAACAGCTGATCTTACAGCAGAAACTCTGCAAGCCAGAAGGGACTGGCAGGACATATTTAAAGTGATGCAGGAGAAAAACCTGCAACGAAGATAACTCTACACAGCAAGGATCTCATTCAGATTTGATGGAGAAATTAAAAGCATTACAGACAAGCAAAAGCTGAGACAGTACATCACCAACAAACCAGCTATACAACAAATGCTAAAGGAACTTCTCTAGGCAAGGAACACAAGAGAAGGAAAAGACCTACAAAAACAAACGCAAAACAATTAAGAAAATTGGAATAGGAACATGCATATCAATAATGACCTTAAATGTAAATGGACTAAACGTTCCCACCAAAAGACAGAGATTATGCTGTCTACAAGAGAGCCATGTCATACCTAGAGACACATACAGACTGAAAGTAAGGGGATGGAAAAAGATATTTCCTGTAAATGGAACAAAAAGAACGCTGGAGTAGCAATTCTCATACCAGACAAAATATACTTTAAAATAAAGACTGTTAGAAGAGACAAACAAGGACACTACATAATGATTAAGGGATCCATCCAAGAAGAAGATATAACAATTGTAAATATTTATGCACCCAACATAGGAGCACCTCAATACATAAGGCAAATACTAACAGCCATAAAAGGGGAAATCAACAGTAACACATTCTGAGTAGGGGACTTTAACATCCCACTTTCACCAATAGACAGATCATCCAAAATGAAGATAAATAAGGAAACACAAGCTTTAAATGATACATTAAACAAGATGGACTTAATTGATATTTATAGGAAATTCCATCCAAAAACAACAGAATACACATTTTTCTCAAGTGCTCATGGAACATTCTCCAGGATAGATCATATCTTGGGTCACAAATCAAGCCTTGGTAAATTTAAGAAAATTGAAACTGTATCAAGTATCTTTTCCGACAACAACGCTATGAGACTAGATATCAATTACAGGAAAATTCTGTAAAAAATACAAACACATGGAGGCTAAACAATACACTACTTAATATCAAAGTGATCACTGAAGAAATCAAAGAGGAAATGAAAAAAATACCTAGAAACAAATGACAATGGACACACGACGCCCCCAAACACATGGGATGCAGCAAAAGCAGTTCTAAGAGAGAAGTTTATAGGAATACAATCCTACCTTAAGCAACAGGAAGCATCTCGAATAAACAACCTAACCTTGCACCTAAAGCAATTAGAGAAATAAGAAAAAAAACACCCAAAGTTAGCAGAAGG
This sequence comes from Aethalodelphis obliquidens, assembly GCF_003676395.1. NCBI lineage: Eukaryota > Metazoa > Chordata > Mammalia > Artiodactyla > Delphinidae > Aethalodelphis > Aethalodelphis obliquidens. The sequence goes on along the minus strand of NW_020838052.1, from coordinate 2,556,245 downwards.
AGAGAAATCATAAATATTCAGATCAGAAATCAATGAAAAAGAAATGAAGGAAATGATAGCAAAGATCAATAAAACGAAAAGCTGATTCTTTGAGAAGATAAACAAAATTGATAAACCATTAGCCAGCCTCATCAAGAAAAAAAGAGAGAAGATTCAAATCAATAGAATTAGAAATGAAAAAGGAGAAGTAACAACTGACACTGCAAAAATACAAAAGATCATGAGAGATTACTACAAGCAACTGTATGCCAATAAAATGGACAACCTGGAAGAAATGGACAAATTCTTAGAAATGCATAATTTGCCAATACTCAATCAGGAAGAAATAGAAAATATGAATAGACTAATCACAAGCACTGAAATTGAAACTGTGATTAAAAATCTTCTAACAAACAGAAGCCCGGGACCAGATGGCTTCATAGCTGAATTCTATCAAACATTTAGAGAAGAGCTAACACCTATTCTTCATAAACTCTTCAAAATATAGCAGAGGGAGGAACACTCCCATATTCATTCTACGAGGCCACCATCACCTTGATACCAAAACCAGACAAGGATGTTACAAAGAAAGAAAACTACAGGCCAATATCACTGATGAACATAGATGCAAAAATCCTCCAGAAAATACAAGCAACAAGAATCCAACAGCATATTAAAAGGACCATACAACATGATCAAGTGGGGTTTATTCCAGGAATGCAAGGATTCTTCAATATAAGCAAATCAATCAACGTGATACACCATATTCACGAATTGAAGGAGAAAAACCATATGATCATCTCAATAGATGCAGAGAAATCTTTCGACAAAATTCAACACCGATTTATCATAAAAACCATGCAGAAAGTGGGCATAGAGGGAATTTCCTCAACATAATAAAGGCCATATATGACAAACCAACAGCCAGCATTGTCCTAAATGGTGAAAAACTGAAAGCATTTCCACTAAGATCAGGAAGAAGACAAGGTTGCCCACTCTTACCACTCTTACCCAACATAGTTTTGGAAGTTTTAGCCACAGCCATCAGAGAAGAAAAGGAAAAAAAAGGAATCCAAATTGGAAAAGAAGAAGTAAAGCTGTCACTGTTTGCAGATGACATGATACAATACATATAGAATCCTACAGATGCTACCAGAACACTACTAGAGCTAATGAATGAATTTGGTAAAGTAGCAGGATACAAAATTAATGCACAGAAATCTCTGGCATTCCTATACACTAATGATGAAAAATCTGAAAGTGAAATCAAGAAAACACTCCCACTTACCATAGCAACAATAAGAATAAAATATCTAGGAATAAACCTATGTAAGGAGAAAAAAGACCTCTATGCAGAAAATTATAAGACACTGATGAAAGAAATGAAAGATGATACAAATAGATGGAGAGATATACCATGTTCTTGGATTGGAAGAATTAACGTTGTGAAAATGACTCTACTACCCAAAGCAATCTACAGATTCAATGCAATCCCTACCAAACTACCACTGGCATTTTTCACAGAACTAGAACAAAAATTTTCACAATTTGTATGGAAACACAAAAGACCCCGAGTAGCCAAAGGGATCTTGAGAATGAAAAACAGAGCTGGAAGAATCAGGCTTCCTGACTTCAGACTATACTACAAAGCTACAGTAATCAAGACAGAATGGTACTGGCACAAAAACAGAAATATTGATCAATGGAACAGGGTAGAATTCCCAGAGATACACCCCCACACATATGGTCACCTTATCTTTGATATAGGGTGCAGGAATATACAGTGCAGTAAGGACAGCCTCTTCAGTAAATGGTTCTGAGAGAACTGGACAGGTACATGTAAAAGTATAAGATTAGAACCCTCCCCAACACCGTACACAAAAATAAGCTGAAAACGGATTAAAGACCTAAATGTCAGGCCAGAAACTATCAAACTCCTAGTGGAAAACATAGGCAGCAACTCTATGACATAAATCACAGCAAGATCCTTTTTGACCCACCTCCTAGAGAAATGGAAATAAAATAAAAAATAAACAAATGGGACCTAATGAAACTTCAAAGCTTTTTCACAGCAAAGGAAACCATAAACAAGACCAAAAGACAACCCTCAGAATGGGAGAAAATATTTGCAAATGAAGCAAATGACAAAGGATTAATCTCCAAAATTTATAAACAGCTCATGCAGCTCAATAACAAAAAAACAAACAACCCAATCCAAAAATGGGCAGAAGACCTAAATAGACATTTTTCCAAAGAAGATATACAGACTGCCAACAAACACATGAAAGAATGCTCAACATCACTAATCATTAGAGAAATGCAAATCAAAACTACAATGAGATATCATCTCACACCAGTCAGAATGGCCATCATCAAAAAATCTAGAAACAATAAATGCTGGAGAGGGTGTGGAGAAAAGGGAACACTCTTGCACTGCTGGTGGGAATGTGAATTGGTACAGCCACTATGGAGAACAGTATGGAGGTTCCTTAAAATACTACAAATAGGACTACCATATGACCCAGCAATCCCACTACTGGGCGTATACCCTGAGAAAACCATAGTTCAAAAAGAGTCATGTACCAAAATGTTAGTTGCAGCTCTATTTGCAATAGCCTGGAGGTGGAAACAACATAAGTGTCCATGATCGGATGAATGGATAAAGAAGAGGAGGCACATATATACAATGGAATATTACTCATCCATAAAAAGAAATGAAATTGAGCTATTTTTAATTAGGTGGATAGACATAGAGTCTGTCATACAGAGTGAAGTAAGTCAGAAAGAGAAAGTCCAATACCGTATGCTAACACATATATATGGAATTTAAGAGGAAAAAATGTCATGAAGAACCTAGGGGTAAGACAGGAATAAAGACACAGACCTACTAGAGAATGGACTTTAGGATATGGGGAGGGGGAAGGGTAAGCTGTGTCAAAGCGAGAGAGAGGCATGGACAGATAAACACTACCAAATATAAGGTAGATAGCTAGTAGGAAGCAGCCACATAGCACAGGAAGAACAGCTTGGTGCTTTGTGACCACCTGGAGAGGTGGGATGGGGAGCATGGGAGGGAGGGAGACACAAGAGGGAAGAGATATGGGAACATATGTATATAAAGAACTGATTCACTTTGTTATAAAGCAGAAACTAACACACCGTTGTAAAGCAATTATACTCCAATAAAGATGTAAAAAAATAAATAAATAAAAGGAATGTTATATAACAACTGTAAAATAAAATAAAATGTTTAGAAAAATGAACTGATAATCTACTAAAAATTTGTAGTCACTTGCTGGCTCTCTGCATGCATCTAGGTATTTGTTTTACTCAATATTAAAATTAGTTAATTGTATATTTATAAATTGACATGTTCCTTTAAGTCTCAATTGCTTTCCTTCTTATTCCCAACAAAGATGAAGTCTGTAGAACAGTTGGGATCAATTTCCTGAGGGATTTATTTGCAAAGTTGAGAATAAGGAGATTAGCAGAAGAAAGTAATTAAAACAGTTACACAGCATTAATAACAGTATTACATTCTTTCCCTTCTGCAAAATTAATAAGTTGGAAATTTAACAGTGAAAATGGTTTGTGTAATAACATTATCTTTCTCCTGACACATTTCGTAATTTGATTTAAAATTACTTATCAGCTTTGCTGAGTGATAAGTAGGCTACTCAGATCACTGGTCATTTCTATGTTGTTTGCACTTTTAACCTCTTAAAGTTTCCATAGCTTTGTCTGTAATTATTCCTACCAACCACCCCAGACTTCTGAGGAGACCCTATGAGGTACCTCCTGCCAGGTGCAGCTGCCAGGGTGAATAGCACATGAAGCTGAGGAAGAGTTTAGAATAAAGTTTTGCAGGTCTCTGCAGGACTTCAATGCAGTGTAAAATCAAAACACTTGCCTGTCACAATGGAATGAAATGTTCTTCAGAATGGCCTCCCTGCTGCTGTTCCTGGCAGACAAGCAAGAAGATTATCAAGCAGGGGCCACCACTGAAGGGCAAACTAGAATTGATTACCATTTGGTTTCACTTAATTAGGCCTTATTTCAGCTGGGTCAGGAGTCCTAATCGCTCCGCCATCACAGACTTGTTTTCTACCTTGGATATGCAGAGAGACATTCCTTTGTGGCATGGGAAAGATATGGAATAACAGAAACCTTTATGAAGCACTTCTTATATGCTCATTACACATTTCATTTTATTTTTAATTTAATCCTTTAATGTATTTCACTGTGTAAGATAGGTCTTTTTTTTTCTTAATTGGAGTATAGTTGCTTTACAAGTCTTATTAACCACATTTTACAGTTACAGAAACTGAAGGTCAGGCACGTAAACACAATGGAATATTATGTAGCCATAAAAGAAATGAAATTGAGTTATTTGTAGTGAGGTGGATTGACCTAGAGTCTGTCATAGAGAGTGAAGTAAGCCAGAAAGAGAAAAACAAATACCACATGCTAACATATATATATGGCATCTAAAAAAAAAAAGGTTCTGAAGAACTTAGGAGCAGGCCAGGAATAAAGATGCAGATGTAGAGAATGGACTTGAGGACACGGGGAGGGGGAAGGGTAAGCTGCGATGAACTGAGTGACATTGACATATATACATTACCAAATGTAAAATAGCTAGTGGGAAGCAGCCGCATAGCACAGGGAGATCAGCTCTGTGCTTTGTGACCACCTAGCAGGGAGGGATAGGGAGGGTGGGAGGGAGACACAAGAGAAAGTGGATATGGGGATATATGTATACGTACAGCTGATTCATTTTGTTATACAGCAGAAATTAACACACCATTGTAAATCAATTATACTCCAATAAAGATGTTAAAAAGAAACTGAAGGACAGAGAGGCATAAGAATTTGGCTAATGTCATAAAACTAGTGAGTAAAGGATCTAGAATACAAACTCAGATACCTCTGTCTCTACGTACATGGTTCTCAACATGATTACATATTAAGATCAGCTAAAGTTGGTCTTTTGTTTTGGACATACACCATGCCATGCAGAATCTTTGTTCCCTGACCAGGGATCCAACCCTTGTCCCCTGCAGTGGAAGCATGAAACCCTAACCACTGAACTACCAGGGAATTCCCAAGGGGGGCTTTTAAAAATATTCAGATGCTCAGACCAGTGCTCACACCAGTCAAATCAGAATAGGTGTAGAAGGCTTGGGTTGTGGATTACAGGCACCAATATTTTTCTTAAAGTTTCCTATATAGGAGTTAGCTTCAAGATGGCAGAAGAGTAAGACGTGGAGTTCACTTTCCTCCTCACAAATACATCAGAAATACATCTGCACGTGGAACAACTCCTACAGAACACATACTGAATGGTGGCAGAAGACCTCAGACCTCCCAAAAGGCAAGAAACTACTCACGTACCTGGGTAGGGCAAAAGAAAAAAGATAAAAACAGAGACAAAAGAATATGGACGGGACCTGCACCAGTGGGAAGGAGCTGTGAAGGAGGAAAGGTTTCCAGACAATATGAAGCCCCTTCCCAGGCAAAGAATGTGGGTGGCAGAGGGAGAGGGAGCTTCGGAGCCACAGAGGAGAGCACAGCAACAGGACTGCGGAGGGCAAAGTGCAGAGATGCCTGCACAGAAGATCGGTGCCGACCAGCACTCACCAGCCCGAAAGGTTTGTCTGCACACTGCTGTGATGGCTGGGGCCTGGGAGCTGAGGCTCGGGCCTCAGTTGGATGCCAGGGAGAGGACTGGGGTTGGCTGCGGAACACAGCCTGAATGGGGCAGTGTGCCACAGCTAGCCGGAAGGAAGTCTGGGACAAAGTCTGGAGCTGCCCAAGAGTTAAGAGACGTTTTTTTGCCTCTTTGTTTCCTGGTGCACGAGGAGAGGGGATTAAGAGCGCTGCTTAAAGAAGCTCCAGAGACCGGTGTGAGCCATGGCTATCAGCGAGGACCACAGAGACGGGAATGAGACGCTAAGGCTGCTGCTGCAGCCACCAAGAAGCCTGTGAGCAAGCACAGGTCACTATCCACACCTCCTCTCCCGGGAACCTGTGCAACCTGCCACTGCCAGGGTCCCGTGATCCAGGGACAAATTCCCCAGTAGAAAACACAGCAAGCCTCAGGCTGGTGCAATGTCATGCCTGCCTTTTCAGCCACAGGCTTGCCCCGAATTCCATACCCCTCCCTCTCCACGGCCTGAGTGACCCAGAGCACTGAATCAGCTGCTCCTTTAACACTGTTCTGTCTGAGCGAAGAACAGATGCCCTTAGACGACCTACATGCAGAGGCGGGTCCAAACTGAAAGCTGAACCCCAGGACCTGTGCGAACAAAGAAGAGAAAGGGAAATTTCTCCCAGCAGCCTCAGGAGCAGCAGATTAAATCTCCACAGTCAACTTGATGTACCCTGCCTCTGTGGAAAACCTGAATAGACAACAAATCATCCCAAATTGAGGAGGTGGACTTTGGGAGCAACTATATATATACTTTTTCCCTTTTTCTCTTTTTTTGGGTGTGTATGTGTATGATTCTGTGTGATATTTTGTCTGTATAGCTTTGCTTTTACATTTATCCTAGGGATCTGTCATTTTTTATGTTTTCTGTTTTAGTATAGTATTTAGCACTTGTTATCATTGGTGGATTTGTGTTTTGGTTTGGTTTCAGTCTTCTTTTTTTATTACTTAAAAATATTTTTGGTAACTTTTATTTTATTTTTTATTTTATTTTATCTCCTTCTCTCTGTCTTTCTGTTTTCTCTCCATTTTATTCTGAGCCATGTGGATCACATGCACTTGGTGCTCCAGCCAGGTGTCAGGGTTGTGCCTCTGAGGTGGGAGAGCCACGTTTAGGGCACTGGTCCACAAGAGAACTCCCAGCTCCACGTAATATCAAATGGTGAAAATCTCCCAGAGATCTCCAGCTTAATGCCAAGACACAGCTCTACTCAATGACCAGCAAGCTACAGTGCTGGAGACCTTATGCCAAACAACTAGCAAGACAGGAACACAACCCCACCCATTAGCAGAGAGGCTACCAAAAATCATAATAAGGTCACAGACACCACAAAACACACCACCAGACGTGGACCAGCCCAACAGAAATACAAGATTCAGCTGCATCCACCAGAACACAGGCATAGTCCCCTCCAACAGGAAGCCTACACAAACCACTGAACCAACCTCAGCCACTGGAGGCAGACATCAAAAACAATGGGAACTATGAACCTGCAGCCAGAGAAAAGGAGATCCCAAACACAGTAAGTTAAGCAAAATGGGAAGACAGAGAAAAAAACAGCACCTGAAGGAGCAAGGCAAAAACACAGCAGACTTAACAAATGAAGAGGAAATAGGCAGTTTCCCTGAAAAAGAATTCTGAATAATGATAGTAAACATGATCCAAAATCTTGAAAATAGAATGGAGAAAATACAAGAAACATTTAACAAGGGTCTAGAAGAACGAAAGAGCAAAGAAACAGTGATGAACAAAACAATATATGAAATTAAAAATTCTCTAGAAGAGATGAATAGCAGAATAACTGAGGCAGAAGAATGGATAAATGAACTGGAAGATAAAATAATGGAAATAAGAACTGCAGAGAAGAATAAAGAAAAAACAATGAAAAGAAATGAGGAGAGACTCAGAGACCTCTAGGACAACAATAAATGCACCAACATTCAAATTATAGGGGTCCCAGAAGAAGAAGAGAAAAGGAAAGGGACTGAGAAAATATTTGAAGAGATTACATTTGAAAACTTCCCTAATATGGAAAAGGAAATAATTAATCAGGTCCAGGAAGAACAGAGAGTCCATTAAAGGATAAATCCAAGGAGAAACACTCCAAGACACATATTAATCAAACTATCAAAAATTAAACACAAAGAAAAAATATTAACAGCAGAAAGGGAAAAACAACAAATAAAAGACAAGGGAATCCTCATAAGGTTAACAGCTGACCTTTCGGCAGAAAATCTGCAAGCCAGAAGGGAGTGGCAGGACATATTTAAAGTGATGAAGGAGAAAAACCTACAAGCCAGATTACTCTACCCAGCAAGGATCTCATTCAGATTTGTCAGAGAAATTAAAACCACTAGAGAGAAGCAAAAGCTAAGAGAATTCAGCACCACAAAAGCAGCTTTACAACAAACGGTAAAGGAAATTCTCTAGGCAGGAAACACAGAGAAGAAAAAGACCTACAGTAACAAACCCAAAACAATTAAGAAAATGGTAATAGGAACAAATATATCAATAATTACTGTAAGTGTAAATGGATTAAATGCTCCAGTGAAGAGACATAGACTGGCTGAATGGATACCAAGACAAGACCTGTATATATGCTGAGTACAACAGACCAACCTCAGACCTCGGGACACATACAGAGTGAAAGTGAGGGGATGGAAAAAGATATTCCATGCACATGGAAATCAAAAAAAGCTGGAATAGCAAGTCTCATATCAGACAAAATAGACTTTAAAACAAAGACTATTACAAGAGACAAGGAGGGATATTACACAATGATCAAGGGATCAATCCAAGAAGAAAATTTAACATTTGTAAATATTTATGCACCCAACATAGGAGCACGTCAATACATAACGCAAATACTAACAGCCATAAAAGGGGAAATCGACAGTAACACTTTCATAGTAGGGGACTTTAACACCCCACTTTCACCAATGGACATATCATCCAAAATGAAAATAAATAAGGAAACACAAGCTTTAAATGATCCATTAAACAAGATGGACTTAATTGATATTTATAGGACATTCCATCCAAATACAACAGAATACACTTTTTTCTCAAGTGCTCATGGAACATTCTCCAGGATAGATCATATCTTGGGTCACAAATCAAGCCTGGGTAAATTTAAGAAAATTGAAATTGTATGAAGTATCTTTTCTGACCACAACATTATGAGACTAGATATCAATTACAGGAAAGATCTGTGAAAAATGCAAACACATGGAGGCTAAACAATACACTACTTAATATCGAAGTGACCACTGAAGAAATCAAAGAGAAAATCAAAAAATACCTAGAAACAAATGACAATGGAGACATGATGATCCAAAATCTATGGGATGCAGTAAAAGCAGTTCTAAGAGGGAAGTTGATAGCAATACAATCCTACCTTAAGAAACAGGAAACATCTCGAATAAACAACCTAACCTTGCAACTAAAGCAATTAGAGAAAAAATTACAAAAATCCCCAAAGTTAGCAAAGGGAAAGAAATCATAAAGATCAGATCAGAGATAAATGAAAAAGAAATGAAGGAAACAATAGCAAAGATCAATAAAACTAAAAGCTGGCTCTTTGAGAAGATAAAAAAAATTGATAAACCACTAGCCAGACTCATCAAGAAAAAAAGTGAGAAGACTCAAATCAATAGAATTAGAAATGAAAAAGGAGAAGTAACAACTGACACTGCAGAAATACAAAGGATCATGAGAGACTTCTACAAGCAACTCTATGCCAAAGAAATGGACAATCTGGAAGAAATAGACAAATTCTTCGAAATGCACAACACGCCAAGACTGAAGCAGGAAGAAATAGAAAATATGAACAGACCAATCACAAGCACTGACATTGACACTGTGATTAAAAATCTTCCAACAAACAAAAGCCCAGAACTAGATGGCTTCAGAGGGGAACTCTATCAAACATTTAGAGAAGAGCTAACACCTACCCTTCTCAAACTCTTCCAAAATATAGCAGAAGGAGGAGCACTCCCTAACTCATTCTATTAGGCGACCATCACCCTGATACCAAAACCAGACAAAGATGTCAGAAAGAACGAAAACTACAGGCCAATATCACTGATGAACATAGATGCAAACATCCTCAACAGAGTACTAGCAAACAGAATACAATAGCATATTAAAAGGATAATACACCATGATCAAGTGGGGTTTATTCCAGAAATGCAAAGATTCTTCAATATATACAAATCAACCAATGTGATAAACCATATTAATAAATGGAAGTAGAAAAACCATATGATCATCTCAATAGATGCAGAGAAAGCGTTATACAAAGTTCAACACTGATTTATGATAAAAACCCTGCAGAAAGTAGGTATAGAGGGAACTTCCCTCAATATAATAAAGGCCATATATGACAAACCCACAGCCAACATCATCCTTAATGGTGAAAAACTGAAACAATGTCCACTAAGATCAGGAACAAGTCAAGATTGCCCACTCTCACCACTATTATTCAATATAGATGTGGAAGTTTTAGCCACAGCAATCAGAGAAGAAAAAGAAATAAAAGTAATCCAAATAGGAAAAGAAGAAGTAAAGCTGTCACTGTTTGCAGGTGACATGATATTATACATAAAGAATCCTAAAGATGTCACCAGAAAGCTACTAGAGCTAATCATTGAATTTGGTAAAGTAGCAGGATACAAAATTAATGCAAGGAAATCTCTGGCATTCCTATACACTAATGATGAAAAATCTGAAAGTGAAATTAATAAAGCATTCCCATTTAGCACTGCCACAAAAGGAATAAAATATCTTGGAATAAACCTATGTAAGGAGACAAAAGACCTGTATGCAGAAAATTATAAGACACTGATGAAAGAAATTAAAGATGATACACATAGATGGAGAGATATAACAGGTTCTTGAATTGGAAGAATCAACTTTGTGAAAATAACTCTACTACCCAAAGCAATCTACAGATTCGATGCAATCCCTATCAAACTACCACTGGCATTTTTCATAGAACTAGAACAAAAAATTTCACAATTTGTATCAAAACACAAAAGACCCCAAATAGAGAAAGCAAACTTGAGAATGAAAAATGGAGCTGGAGGAATCAGGCTCCCTGACTTCAGACTATACTACAAAGCTATGGTAATCAAGACAGTATGGTACTGGCACAAAAACAGAAAGATAGATCAATGGAACAGGATAGAAATCCCAGATATTAACCCACGCACATTTGGTCACCTTATCTTTGATAAAGGTGGCAAAAATATACAGTGGAGAAGAGACAGCCTCTTCAATAAGTGGAGCTGGGAAAACTGGACAGGTACATGTAACTGTATGAGATTAGAACACTCCCTAACACCATACACAAAAATAAGCTCAAAATGGATTAAAGACCTAAAGGAAGGCCAGAAAGTATCAAAGTCTTAGAGGAAAACATAGGTAGAACACGCTATGACATAAATCACAGCAAGATCCTTTTTGTCCCACCTCCTAGAGGAATGGAAATGAAAATAAACAAATGGGACCTAATGAAATTTCAAACCTTTTGCACAGCCAAGAAAACCATAAACAAGACCAAAAGACAACCCTCAGAATAGGAGAAAATATTTGCAAATGAAGTAATTGACAAAGGATTAGTCTTCAAAATTTACAAGGAGCACATGCAGCTCAATAACAAAAAAACAAAGAACCCAATCCAAAAATGGGCAGATGACCTAAATAGACATTTCTCCAAAAAAGATAAACAGATTGCCAACAAACACATGAAAGAAAGCTCAACATTATTAATTAACATAATCATTAGAGAAATGCAAATCAAAACTACAATGAGATATCATCTCACAGCAGTCAGAATGGCCATCATCAAAAAATCTAGAAACAATAAATGTTGCAGAGGGTGTGGAGAAAATGGAATACTCTTGCACTGCTGGTGGGAATGTGAATTGGTACAGCTAGTATGGAAAACAGTATGGAGGTTCCTTAAAAAACTACAAATAGAACTACCATATGACACCGCAATCCCATTACTGGGCATACACCCTGAGAAAACCATAAGTCAAAAAGAGTCATGTACCAAAATATTCACTGCAGCTCTATTTACAATAGCGAGGAGATGGAAGCAACCTAAGTGTCCATCATCAGATGAATGGATAAAGAAGATGTGGCACATATATACAGTGTAATATTACTCAGCCATAAAAAGAAATGAAATTGAATTATTTGTAGTGATGTGCATGTATCTAGAGTCTGTTATACAGAGTGAAGTAAGTCAGAAAGAGAAAGACAAATACTGTATGCTAACAGATATATATATGGAATCTAAGAGAAAAAGAATGTCATGAAGAACCTAGTGGTAAAAGCGAATAAAGTCATGACCTACTAGAGAATGGACTTGAGGATATGGGGAGGGGGAAGGGTAATTTGTGATAAAGTGATAGAGTGACACGGACATATATACACTACCAAACATAAAATAGATAGATAGTGGGAAGCAACCGCATAGCAAGGGAGATCAGCTCGGTGCTTTTTGACCACCTAGATGGGTGAGATAGAGTTGGTGGGAGGTATGGAGATGCAAGAGGGAAGAGATATGGGAAAATATGTATATGTATAACTGATTCACTTTGTTATAACGCAGCAACTAACACACCACTGTAAAGCAATTATACTCCAATAAAGATGTTAAAAAAAAAGTCATTTACCAAAATGTTCTTTGCAGCTCTATTTACAATAGCCAGGAGATGGCAGCAACCTAAGTGTCCATCATTGAATGAATGGATAAAGAAGATGTGGCACATATATACAACGGAATATTACTCAGCCATAAAGAGAAACGAAATTTAGTTATTTTTAGTTAGGTGGATGGGCCTAGAGTCTGTCATACAGAGTGAAGTAAATCAGAAAGTGAAAAACAAATGCCGTATGCTAACACATATATATGGAATGTAAGAAAAAAAAATGTCATGAAGATCCTTGGGTTAGGACGGGAATAATGACACAGACCTACTAGAGCATGGACTTGAGTATATGGGGAGGGGGAAGGGTAAGCTGTGACAAAGTGAGAGAGTGGCATGGAGATATATACACTACCAAACGTAGGGTGGATAGCTATTGGGAAGCAGCCGCATGGCACAGGGAGATCAGCTAGGTGGTTTGTGATCACCTAGAGGGGTGAGATAGGGAGGCTGGGATGGAGGGAGACGCAACGGAGAAGAGATATGGGGACATATGTATATGTATAACTGAATCACTTTGTTATAAAGCAGAAACTAACACACCATTGTAAAGCAAGTATACCCCAATAAAGATGTTAAAAAAAAAGAAAGTAACACACCATTGTAAAGCAATTTTACTCCCATGAAGATGTTTACAAAAAGAAATATTATTTCTGAGCCATATTCCGTGGTATGAATATACCACAGTTAACCATTCAGCCACTGAGGGACATCTGGATTGTTTCTAGCTTTGGCCTATTGTGAGTAAAGGTGCTTTAAAAAGTAATAAATAAATAAATAAATAAATAAATAAATAATCCCTATATAATTCCAATGTTCAGCTGAGGTTGAAAACAACTTTTCTAAAACATATGCTCTTTTCAGTATACTCATTTTCTTTAAACTTTCCCCATGATAAAAATCACTTAAAATCGTTGTTAGAAATACAGATTCCTCTTATCTTTACCCAGATATTCTGATTTAATAGGTTTAGTTGGGACCTATAAGTCCTATTTTTAAAGAGTGTAAGGAAAGAAAATTTTACCTGCCATTCCAGTTCTACAAAAATCAAGCCATTAGCCACTGCATTCACTCACAAACAGTGTATATTGAGGGGAATTCATGATGGAGAAAAACTGGAAGCATTCTATGCTTTGGATATACTGACCCGTAGATTGTTAAGATACATATCTAAGGGAAAATTTCAATAACCTCAGATTCTTGCATTTTCCCATATGTATCCACACACTAAATATCATTAACTTGAAATTTCTGTTATTTGTTATTAGCAGTAAGTTTTTGTGCTTGACCACGTGCTTTCCCCAGCAAAAAGTTCATATATTTCCTGGCTCCTCCCTTAGCTTTCCAGAGTAGTTCCTCAGAGCTGTCTGAGAAGCTGTCTCCTGGTCTAAAGTCGTCAGTAACTCACAACATTTACGTTGTGTATTTTTATTTCAGTTGACAGTTTTGGAAACCACGATGGGGTCCAGAGTACCTTCTGTTTTGCCTGCACTCTATAAGGGTCCAGAGCCTTGGTACCAGCAAGGACCACTTGTGCCCATTTGCCTCCTTGGTGTGTCCAGAAGATTGGGTGAAACTCTCCTGGGTCTTAGATCTCCCGTTATTGACTGATGATCCTAAGTTTTATTTGATGGTGGACAAACTACTTGCTGTAAGGAGGTTTTCCTTGAACTTAGTTTCAAGAAGAGGTACCTGCCCCCACAGTTGAAAGATATTGTGTTAAAAAGACACCACGGAAAGTTGACCCAGTTGAAAGATACTCGGATTTGCTCTGTTGAAAAATACTGAGTAGTCTGGACTGGGTTATTAGGTAGGAAACTGGCCTCATGTTTTTCCTAAACAAGGGTCATCAGAAAGCCAGCCTTCAACTAACACCCCAGCCAGATTCATGTACAATACCTATGAAACTTATACTTGCAAGGACTTACTTAATTGGGAACTAAGAAAATCTAACGCTAAAAATGGCCGAGATGGGGCTCTTTTTCACATTCCCAAACTGGATTTTCTGTACACAGTTAGAGAAAGCTGGCTTGAAAGGAACATCTTTTCAGAATTCTGACCTTAAAGAACAAAATCCCTTCTAGGAGGAGCTTGCATTTCTCTTCCTGTGCCTTTGAAATGTAAATGTTCTACTAGATCTTCTTAGATGTTTTGCTCTGTGTTTTGAGAGAATGGTATTTGCCATCCAGAAGGTACACATATCGTGTACATTTGGCAGCCAGTTGAATAGACTGGGATTCTGAGCAGTCTCTTTGGCTATGCCAGCTCTCAGGGAAATTTGTCATAGGGATTCCAGACCATAAGGGACCTTTTCCATCTCAATCTTCGTTGTGTCCCCCTGTACAATGAAGGCCTTTACTTTCTTAGACTATTTTGGGGAGTAAACTTTCTGGATCTTGTGAAGACTGTACCTTTTGCACTCTCTTGTAAGGACACATCTTGCATCTTATTGGTTTGAGTTGCTATTAAGATACTACTCATCAATGGCCAGACTATGGATCCTTTAAATTGGAAAAAATTCTAAATTGATAAATCTATAGAGAGCTCTCATTATAAACAGCTGTTTTATTGGTACCTATTGAAAGACCAAATTAAAATCTGGATACAAAAATATAACAGCTTAAGAACTCCCTTAGATTAAAACAAACAAACAAACAAACAATGGTTTGGGAAACCTCACTTGTGGTCTTGGATTCCCCTTAATGGGTCTTATGGATGTTAATAAAAATACTAGGTTACTTAATGTTAATTAGGTTGATTAACAAGGGAATTGGAAGAAGCTGAGGGGAAGGTCAAACGACTTCTTCCAAACAAGTTGGAAATTTTAAAGTGACTCGTCCCAACAGGATGGAAATCATACATGGTTTTTATGAAATGGGATAAATAAAATGGACACTGATGGGATCAAAACAAACACAACCTAGGTTTGGATGAGAAAAGCGCCCCCCAATTGGTCCCTCCAACATTAAAGGGCCCCAAACAAGTCTGTTTTATTTACCCCAGTTTTTTAAAAATTAAAAAGCTTAAAGAAAATTACACCGAGGTACCTGACAAGCAATTGCTTGGAACAAAGTTAGGTCGGTTAATTAAGTTAATGACTGACAAAAGGGATTGGGTGCCTTGGCTTGACCCCTCACTGGGGGTGTTGACTTAAAATAATTGCACAACATGAGTATTGTGAGTCACGTTTTATTAGGGGCAAAATTGCTAGGAGAAACACTGACTGAAACCACGCACCCTGGCCAGGCAAAGACAGTAACAATTTGTATGACTTATTTTATGACAGGAGATTCTGGTAAGGAGCATGGAACGAACAAGCCAACACCAAGCAGAAGAAAGTTCAAAAGGAGAAAGGAGACGCCAGTCCACATGTCCTACCAACCTCCCAGAATCCTGCTCGCTGGAATCCATCTTGGCTGAGTGGTTGCGTGTGCCACCAGAAAGGACCCTGAGTCAGGATTACTGGTCAGAGACAGCCCGGAAACTAACCCCATTATCATAAAACCCGAGACTATGAGCCATGTGGCAGAGTAGTTCTGGGTTCCCTTACCCTGCTGCTCTCCACCCGGGTGCCCCTTCCTAAAAAAGTCTCTTGCTTTGTCAGCACGTGTGTCTCCTCAGACGATTCATTTCTGAGTGTTAGATAAGACCCCACTCTTGGGCCCTGGAAGGGGTCCCCCTTCCTGCAACAAAATGGCGACTATAGACTGGGAGACAGCATTTCAGATAGTTCTGAGAAACTGCTCCAAAGAGGTAGGGGGGAAGATCGGTATATATGTGATTTTGGTGACAGGGGAGTACATACAATCAGGCACATTTTTCTTTAGCAGAAGGTTTCGAGGAGCAGTCATCACCATGAAGGATTTTAGTGCTTTTCTAGATATGAAGAGGTGCAAGAATTGGGTTCATAAAATTGGCTCCTGAAAATATCTAACTATCTGAAGACCTGTTCTGCCAGTTTTTCCCAGAGCACAGAGTGCCTCATTTCTGCTCTCCACCCTGAACTCCTTTCAGGGGGGTGTTAAAATCAGCAGCTGCAGCAGCACATGATTTAATCCTTGTAGAGGTAGTTGGTAAATGCCAATGGCAAGTGCCAATTTGTTGTTAACAGGAACCCCAAAGTCTTTTATACATAAATGGATAAAATGGCCAGAGGATAACAAGGAAAGTTTCTGGGATTCTTTGTAAGACCAAGACTTGTTGGTGGGGTCATAATGGAGGCTAAAGTTAAAGGTATAAGTGTTGGTAGAATTGAGATGAAAGTTTACAAAAATTTGTATATTTGAATGGGCTTTATATAAGATGGTTACCTCTCTTTTGCCTAATTATATTCTGGGATAGACATTATGTCTCACTGGGGAATGATTCCCCTGTCTGGTATTATAAGACGAGGCATATAAACCTGCCCCTCAGGCAATATTATTTAAAAATACTAAAGGAAACCAATAGGGTTACTTGAGCCCAGAGAATATGAAATAAAAACTGGCGGCTAATATTAAGGGGCTAATAAAAGCAATAATGGAGGTTTTTTTGCCCCTAGGGCAATCTGCTCTGGGTTTAACTTGTTCATGCAGAAAGAGGGCCATTGTTGAATGCCTTGTGCAAACTTTTAAAGGCATGATAAATTTAACCCCAAATTTCTTGGACATAGAATTCCTTTTTTTTGTTTGTTTTCTTTTTGCGGTACGCAGGCCTCTCACTGTTGTGGCCTCTCCCATTGCAGAGCACAGGCTCCAGACGTGCAGGCTCCGGACGCGCAGGCTCAGCGGCCATGGCTCACGGGCCCAGCTGCTCCGCGGCATGTGGGATCTTCCCGGACCGGGGCACGAACCCGTGTCCCCTGCATCGGCAGGCGGACTCTCAACCACTGTGCCAGCAGGGAAGCCCTTGAACATAGAATTCTTGATTCCCAGTTTATTTAGAAATCTTGCTGATATAAGGAAACAAATTAAAATGTAGTTGGGCAAATCAATCTTTTAATATCACTTAGGTAGCAGAGCTCTTTGGGAAGTTAAAAGCAAATATCTTTGCCTTGCCAATCTCTACAAATCAGAAATGTAAGTACAGTCCACAAAGACTTTAGAAAGCCTAATTAACTCAGGTAGAATATAAAACCAAAAGAAAAAAAATAAGGGAAACGTTTTTGAAAGTTAAGAATTCTAACTCATATATGTAATTAAAAGTAATAAAATTAATAAGGAAAACATCTTTGTTTGAAAGGAAAAAAAGATATAAGGAATGGAAATGCAGTCTGTTAAGGGAAAAGAGAGTAATTTTGTCCTGGAGAGAAAAAAATGGGGGGAGCATAGGACAAAATTTGAAGGTAAAATGGGAAATTATAGAAGGTTTGTGGGAAAAGAAACCTGAAACAAGAGTTTTGTGCATGGTCAGGATTAGTTAAGATTAGAAGAAAATTTAATTGAGTAAATAAATTTTAATATTAAAAGTAAGCCAGTACAAAACTAGAATTGGTTTTCTCTTTGTTTTAAGAGAATGAATTCTTTTAAAATATTAATCTACTTTTAATAACAGGTTGTAAAGTTTATCTTCTAAGTAATCTGTTGTAACTTTCAATGTTTGCCTTTAAATTCTTTTCTTGTCACTTTGATTGAGTGAATAAGTATTGTTTCATGGTGACCTATGAGCCTATTTTGGCCAAGTGTTTTAAAACCTTTTGATATCTTTAATACTTCCTGAAGTCAAATTCTAAATGAAGTTCTTTTGACCTCTAGCTAAACTTGGGATGCTTCAGAGGGCCCCTGAAACATCAAAGAGTTATTAAAATAATTAGGTTTATCTGGTATGTTATGTTACAATGGGAAACATCATCAAATTGCATGGGTAAATGTCATTAATATAGATAGTCTAGAAATTATATGGAATTCCTAAAAATCTGGTTTATCCTAGTATAATGTTATCAGTCACAGTTCTAGTTATTATCTTAAAATATTGTATGTCACAGAAATAACTGTTTCTTTGTCAATTACATTGTAATCAGATCTTTATGCTATTTTAAGTCTTTTGTCATTTATAGACAGTTATTATTCTACTCTGATGCTTTAACAAAAATGAAGATCTTCAAGAAGATATTTTTGAAAATAACTTTTTGAAAAATATAGGTTTCTGATGACTTTTAGATCATACCATTGAACTGGGTAAGAAATTAAAAAACTATTGGAGAACTTAATGGCTTCATCCAGACCAACAAAATTTAATTACATGGACTGAAAGAACTGATAAATATGAATTATAATTTATGACTTTTGGTCTGAAATATTACTGTCTTTTAATATTTGCTTTCCAGAAAATCTTACCTCTTATGTTAACTATGACCTACAGCAAGGTGATAAATTATACCTTTATAAACAGACATGAAACACTTATCTTCTTCTCTCTACCTAATCCCTCCAGAATTGATTTCTCCAGCTGGCTCCCCTCTGGATTTAATGGCTTATTGTGATCCAGATTGCAACTAGTTATACATTGTTTTAATTTGTTCTCTCTTTGTTGTTTTGAAAGTGTTCATAATTTCTCTGCTGTACTATAACCTTATTGATGTTACTAACTGTATTACTTATATCCTATTTTATAAGATTGTTGTCTCTTGCATTACCCAATGTGTAGCCAGACATCCAACAGAATTAATGATGGCTAAACATCTTGAGGCAACTGATCACATATATAGCTCTCTATATAATTAATTGTAATAGTGCAACACTAGATATGGGAAGAAGCAACAAGGAAAAAATATTTCCTGTATCATAATATAATAAATAAAAAATAATTTTACTGGCTGGGTTATATTGACCACATTATCTTTGATACATGGTATAGTTTGAGTCAAAATTTAATCTCTTAAGTCTGAATTTATTAGTACTGTGTTCCAATCTCTCTAAAGTGAGAAAAAAAATCAATGTGCACTATATAGAAAATTCTTAATGTAAAACTCCTGTTTTACCATTTTTATCCCCCAATTTCACTGTTACATAACAACAAACATAATTTCAATATACTATACAGACCCCACCTCATAACATAGATCCATTTTTTAGTTCTTTGTTAAATGAGTTAGCTGGATTTCCATACAATATAAAGAGTTCATGCATTCTATATGTTTGCCTAAGCTAGCTAGCTACACAAATTCTCTTCCAAGGCAGGGCCCTCACCTGTACAGAATAAAGTAGGCAGCCTTATTCCTGAGAAGTACAGTGATAAACTGATTTGTCTTAGGTTCTCAGAGTCTGCCCTCTCAGGACCCTGTCTTTGGAAAGAAAACAAAACTGGATAGTTACCCTGCCTGAAAACTACAGAAAACTCAACTCCTTTTATACCATACCATGCATGTCACCCACAGAAATGTCTCCAGTAAAATAATATATCTAATTGGAATTTTGCAAAACAGTGCCCTCTGACTTGGAATCCTGAAGTACTTTTTTTTTTTTTTTTTAAATAATAAGGTGTCTCCCAGCTGCTGCTGATACTGTGATACTGGTCCTTATAGTACTACCTTGACCAGATGCTTTGAATTGCTATATCTTGCAAACTTCTATGGGGCATAGAGCCTTGATCCACCAATATCACTACCACTCCTTTTGAAACATGTTATGTGGACTTTCTGCTGAATGCCCAAAGACTGCAACTACTCATCTCCACCACAGTCTCTCACCTGTGTATTTCTACTTAACCTTCCCCTAGTAGCAGTCAGAGGTTTGTGTAACCTACAGTTGATTATAGAGAAACCTACTCAGAATGATAAGTGAAGTGGACATAGTCAATCTATCCAAGAAAGAGTTTAGGATAGTGATCATTAAGATGAACAAAAAATTCAGGAGAAGAATGGATGCACAGAGAGAGAAGTTAGAAGATTTTAACAAAGAGTTATAAAATATATAAAACAACCAAAGATGAAGAATACAACAACTGCAAAGAAAAATACACTAGAAGGAAACAAAAGTACATTAAATGATACAGAGGAAAAGATCAGTGAGTTAGAATAGAGTAGCAGAAAACACTAATGCTGAATAGAGAAAAGAAAAAAATGAAAAGAAATGAGGACAGTTTAAGAGACCTCTGGGAAAACATCAAGGGCACTAATATTTACACTAGAAGGAGAAGAGAGAGAAAGGGCTGAGAACATAATTGAAGACTTAATAGCTGAAAACTTCCCTAATGTGGAAAAAAAAAAAGGACATAAAGTCCAGGAAGGACTGAGAGTCCCAAGTAGGATTAACACAAAGAGGAAATCAACACGATACACTGTAATTAAAATGGCAAAAACAAAAGATAGAGAATATTAAAAGCAGCAAGGGAAAAGGAACACATTACATACAAGGGAACTTCCATATAGCTATGAGAAGACTTTTCAACAGAAACTCTGCAGGCAAAAAGGGAGTGGCAAAATATAGTTAAAGTGATGAAAGGGAAAAAGCTACAACTGAGAATATTCTACTTGGTAAAGCTCTCATTTGGATTTGATGGAGAGATCAAAAGGTTTACAGACAAACAAAAGCTGAAAGAGTTCAACATCATCAAGCCAGCATTCAAAGAAATGTTAAAGGAACTACTCTAAGTGAAAAAGAAAAGGTCCAAACTAGAAACATAAAAATTAAGACCAGATAAGTGTGATTGGTAAAGGCAAACATATAGAAAAGGTAGAAAATCAACCATGAAAAAAGCTACTAGGAAGGTTAAAAGATGAAAGTAGTAAAATCATCTATATCCACATTAAGCAGTTAAGAGTTACACAATACAATTAGATAACATATAAAATATGATATCAAAAACAGTAATTGTGAGGGCAGGATATTACAAATGACGGCTTGTTAAAATGCATTTGGAATTAAGAGTTCAGCAACTTAAAACAATCACACATATATGTAGATGGCTATATTTAAACTCATGGTAACCACAAACCAAAATTTTATATACACACAAAATAAACCAAAAAGAAATCCAAAAATAACACTAAAGATAGTCATCAAATCATAAGGGAAGAGAAGAAAATAGGAAAGGAACAAAAAAGACTTACAAAAACAAAGTACAATAAACAAAATGGCTATAAGAACATACATATTGGGACTGGTCGGAGAAGATGGCGGAAGACAAACACGCAGAGATCACCTTCCTCCCCATAGATACATCAGAAATACATCTACACGTGGAACTGCTCCTATAGAACACCCACTGAACGCTGGCAGAAGACCTCAGACCTCCCAAAAGGCAAGAAACTCCCCACGTAACTGTGTAGGGCAAAAGAAAAAAGAAAAACAGAGACAAAAGAATAGGGACGGGACCTGCGCCAGTGGGAAGGAGCTGTGAAGGAGGAAAGGTTTCCACACATAAGGAAGCCACTTTGCGGGCAGAGACTGAGGGTGGCGGAGGGGGGAAGCTTTAGAGCCGTGGTGGAGAGCACAGCAACAGGGCTGCGGAGGGCCAAGCGGAGAGATTGCTGCACAGAGGATTGGTACCGACCAACACTAACCAGCCCGAGAGGCTTGTTTGCTCATTTGCCGGGGCGGGCGGGGCTGCGAGCTGAGGCTCGGGCTTCGGTCGGATCGCAGGGAGATGACTGGGGTGGGCAGCATGAACACAGCCAGAAGGGGTTAGTGCACCACGGTTAGATGGGAGGGACTCCAGGATAAAGTCTGGACCTGCAGAAGAGGCAAGAGACTTTTTCTTGCCTCTTTGTTTCCTGGTGTGCGAGGAGAGGGGATTAAGAGTGCCACTTAAAGGAGCTCCAGAGACAGGCGCGAGCCACGACTATCAGCGTGGACCCCAGAGACGGGCATGAAATGCTAAGGCTGCTGCTGCTGCCACCAAGAAGTCTGTTTGCAAGCACAGGTCACTATCCACACCTCCCCTCCCAGGAGCCTGGGCAGACCGCCACTGCCAGGGTTCAGTGATCCAGGGACAACTTCCCCAGGAGAACGCACGGCACGCCTAAGGCTGCTGCACCGTCATGCTGGCCTTTGCCGCGGCAGGCTCTCCCCACATCCATACCTCGCCCTCCTCCCGGACTCAGTTAGCCAGAGCCCCTGAATCAGATGCTCCTTTAACCCAGTCCTGTCTGAGCGAAGAACAGAGGCCCTCAGGCAATCTACACGCACAGGCGGGGCAAAATTCAAAGCTGAACACCGGGAGCTGTGCCAACAAAGAAGAGAAAGGGAAATCACTCCCAGCAGCCTCAGGAGCAGCGGATTAAATCTCCACAATCAACTTGATGTGCCCTGTATCTATGGAATTCCTGAATACACAACAAACCATCCCAAATTGAGGAGGTGGACTTTGGGAGCAAGATATATTATTTTTTCCCCTTTTCCTATTTTTGTGAGTGTGTATGTGTATGCTTCGGTGTGAGATTTTGTCTGTATAGCTTTGCTTTCACCATTTGTCCTAGGGTTCTGTACGTCCGTTTTTTTTTTCTTACTTAAAAATTTTTTTCTTAATAATTTTTTATTTTAATAACTTGATTTTATTTTATCTTTATTTTATTTTATTTTATCATGTTTCTTTCTTTCTATTTTTTCTCACTTTCATTCTGAGCCGTGTTGATGAAAGGCTCTTGGTGCTCCAACCAGGATGCAGTGCCTGTGCCTCTGAGGTGGGAGAGCCAACTTCAGGACACTGGTCCACAAGAGACCTCCCAGCTCCACATAATATCAAATGGTGAAAATCTCCCAGAGATCTCCATCTCAACACCAAGACCCAGCTTCACTCAAAGATGAGCAAGTTACAGTGCTGGACACCCTATGCCAAACAACAGTCAAGACAGGAACACAACCCCACCCATTAGCAGAGAGGCTGCCTAAAATCATACTAAGACCACAGACACCCCAAAACACACCACCAGACGTGGACCTGCCCACCAGAAAACAAGATGCAGCCTCATCCAACAGAACACAGGCACTAGTCCCCTCCACCAGGAAGCCTACACAGCCCAGTGAACCAACCTTAGCCACTGGGGACAGACACCAAAAACAACGGGAACTACGAACCTGCAGCCTGTGAAAAGGAGACCTGAAACACAGTAAGTTAAGCAAAATGAGAAGACAGAAAAACACACAGCACATGAAGGAGCAAGGTAAAAACCCACCAGACCTAACAAATGAAGAGGAAATACGCAGTCTACCTGAAAAAGAATTCAGAATAATGATAGTAAAGATGATCTAAAATCTTGGAAATAGAATAGACAAAATGCAAGAAACATTTAACAAGGACCTAGAAGAAATAAAGAGGAAACAAGCAACAATGAACAGCACAATAAATGAAATTACAAACACTCTAGAAGGGATCAATAGCAGAATAACTGAGGCAGGGGAACGGACAAGTGACCTGGAAGATAAAATAGTGGAAATAATTACTGCAGAGCAGAATAAAGAAAAAACAATGAAAAGAATTGAGGACAATCTCAGAGACCTTGGGGACAGCATTAAATACACCAACATTAGAATTATAGGGGTTCCAGAAGAAGAAGACAAAAAGAAAGGGACTGAGAAAATATATGAAGAGATTATAGTTGAAAACTTCCCTAATATGGGAAAGGAAATATTTAATCAAATCCAGGAAGCACAGAGAGTCTGATATAAGATAAATCCAAGGAGAAATATGCCAAGACACACATTAATCAAACTATCAAAAATTAAATACAAAGAAAACATATTAAAAGCAGCAAGGGAAAAAAAAATAACACACAAGGGAATCCCCATAAGGTTAACAGCTGATCTTACAGCAGAAACTCTGCAAGGCAGAAGAGAATGGCAGGACATATTTAAAGTGATGAAGGTGAAAAATCTAAAACCATGATTAACCTACCCAGCAAGGATCTCATACATTTTGATGGAGAAATTAAAAACTTTACAGACAAGCAAAAGCTGAGAGAGTTCAGCACCACGAAACCAGCTTTACAACAAATGCTAAAGGAACTTCTCTAGGCAAGAAGCACAAGAGAAGGAAAAACCTTACAATAAGAAATTCAAAACAATTAAGAAAATGGGAATATGAACATACATATTGATAATTACCTCAAATGTAAATGGATAAAATGCTCCCAGCAAAAGACACAGACTGGCTGAATGGATACAAAAACAAGACCCATATATATGCTGTCTATGAGAGACCTACTTCAGACCTAGGGACACAAAGTGACTGAAAGTGAGGGGATGGAAAAAGATATTCCATGCAAATGGAAATCAAAAGGAAGCTGGAGGAGCAATTCTCATATCAGACAAAATAGCCTTTAAAATAAAGACGATTACAAGAGACAAAGAAGGACACTACATAATGATCAAGGGATCAATCCAAGAAGAAGATATAACAATTGTTAATATTTATGCACCCAACAGAGGAGCACCTCAATACATAATGCAAATACTAACAGCCATAAAAGGGGAAATCAACAGTAACAGAATCATAGTAGGGAACTTTAGCATCCCACTTTCACCAATGGACAGATCATCCAAAATGAAAATAAATAAGGAAACACAAGCTTTAAGTGATACCTTAAACAAGGTGGACTTAATGGATATTTATAGGACATTCCATCCAGAAACATTAGAATACATTTTTTTCTCAAGTGCTCATGGAGCATTCTCTAGGGTAGATCATATGTTGGGTCACAAAACAAGCCTTGGTAAATTTAAGAAAATTGATATCATTTCAAGTGTCTTTTCTGACAACAATGCTATGAGAATAGATATCAATTACAGGAAAATATCTGTAAAAAATACAAACACATGGAGGCTAAGCAATACACTACTTAATAATCAAGTGATCACTGAAGAAATCAAAGAGGAAATCAAAAAATACCTAGAAACAAATGACATGGAGACAGAACGACTCAAAACCTATGGGATGCAGCAAAAGCAGTTTTAAGATGAAAGTATAGCAATACAATTCTACCTTAAGAAACAGGAAACATCTCAAATAAACAACCTAACCGTGCATCTTAAAGAATTAGAGAAAGAAGAATAAAAAAACCCCAAAGTTAGCAAAATTTCGTCTCTTTTTATGGCTGAGTAATATTCCATTGTATATATGTGCCACATCTTCTTTATCCATTCATCCGATGATGGACACTTAGGTTGTTTCCATCTCTGGGCTATTGTAAATAGAGCTGCAATGAACATTTTGGTACATGACTCTTTTTGAATTATGGTTTTCTCAGGGTATATGCCCAGTAGTGGGATTGCTGGGTCATATGGTAGTTCTATTTGTAGCTTTTTAAGGAACCTCCATACTGTTCTCCACGAGCTATTTGTAATGAGGTGGATAGACCTAGAGTCTGTCATACAGAGTGAAGTAAGTCAGAAAGAGAGAGACAAATACCGTATGCTAACACATATATATGGAATTTAAAAAAAAAAAATGTCATGAAAAACCTAGGGGTGAAACAGGAATAAAGACACAGACTTACTAGAGAATGGACTTGAGGCTATGGGGAGGGGGAAGTGTAAACGGTGACAAAGCGATAAAGAGGCATGGACATATATACACTACCAAACGTAAGGTAGATAGCTAGTGGGAAGCAGCCGCATAGCACAGGGAGATCAGCTCAGTGCTTTGTGACCGCCTGGAGGGGTGGGATAGGGAGGGTGGGAGGGAGGGAGACGCAAGCGGGAAGAGATATGGGAACATATGTATATATATAACTGATTCATTTTGTTGTGAAGCTGAAACTAACATACCATTGTAAAGCAATTATACTCCAATAAAGATGTTAAAAAAAAAAAAAAACCCAAAGTTAGCAGAAGGAAAGAAATCATAAAGATCACATCAGAAAGAAATGAAAAAGAAATGAAGGAAATGATAACAAAGATCAATAAAACTAAAAGCTTTTTTTTTTCAGAAGCGATACAAAATTGATAAAACATTAGCCAGACTCATCAAGAAAAAAAGGGAGAAGACTCAAATCAAAAGAATTAGAAATGAAAAGGAGAAGTAACAATTGACACTGCAGAAATACAAAAGATCATGAGAGATTACTACAAGCAACTCTATGCCAATAAAATGGACAACCTGGAAGAAATGGACAAATTCTTAGAAATGCAAAACCTTCCGAGGCTGAACCAGGAAGAAATAAAAAAATATGAACAGACCAATAACAAGCAGTGAAATTGAAACTGTGATTAAAAATATTCCAGCAAACAAAAGCCAAAGATGAGATGGTTTCACAGGCATATTCTATCAAACATTTAGAGAAGAGCTAACACCTATCCTTTTCAAACTCTTCTGAAATATAGCAGAGGGAGGAGCACTTCCAAACACATTCTACTGGGCACCCGCAGTGTGATATCCAAACCAGACAAATATGTCACAAAAAAAGATAACTACAGGCCAATATGGCTGATGAACATTGATGCAAAATTCCTCAACAAAATACTAACAAACAGAATCCAACAGCATATTAAAAGGATCATACACCATGATCAAGTGGGGTTTATCCCAGGTATAAGAGGATTCTTCAATATACACAAATCAATCAATGTGATACACCATATTAACAAATTGAAGGAGAAAAACCATATGATCATCTCAATTGATTCAGAGAAAGCTTTCAACAAAATTCAACAATGATATATGATAAAAACCCTGAAGAAAGTAGGCATAGAGAGAACTTTCCTCAACGTAATAAAGGCCATATATGACAAACACATATCCAACATCGTCCTCAATGGTGAAAAAGTGAAACCATTTCCAAAAGATCAAGGACATGACAAGGTTGCCCACTCTGACCACTATTATACAACATAGTTTTGGGAGTTTTAGCCACAGCAATCAGAGAAGAAAAAGAAATAAAGGGAATCCAAATCAGAAAAGAAGAAGTAGAGCTGTCACTGTTTGCAGATGACATAATACTCTACATAGAGAATATTAAAGATGGTACCAGAAAACTACTAGAACTAATTAATGAATTTGCTAAAGAAGCAGGATATGAAATTAATGCACAGAAATCTCTGGCATTCCTATACACTAATGATGAAAAATCTGAAAGGGAAATCAAGAAAACACTCCCATTTACCATTGCAACAAAAAGAATAAAATATTTAGGAATAAACCTACCTAAGGAGACAAAAGACCTGTATGCAGAAAATTATAAGACACTGATGAAAGAAATTAAAGATGATACAAATAGATGGAGAGATATACCATGTTCTTGGATTGGAAGAATGAAAATTGTGAATATGTCTCTACTACCCAAAGTAATCTACAGATTCAATGAAATCCCTATCAAACTACCACTAGCATTTTTCACAGAAATAGAACAAAGAACTACATAATTTGTATGGAAACACAAAAGACCCCGAATAGCAAAAGCAATATTGAGAAAGAAAAACAGAGCTGGGGGAATCAGGCTCCCTGACTTCAGACTATACTACAAAGCTACAGTAATCAGAAAAGTATGGTACTGGCACAGAAATAGAAATATAGATCAGGGGAACAGGATAGAAAGCCCTGAGATAAAGCCACACACATATGGTCACCTTATCTTTGATAAAGGAGGCAAGAATATACAGTGGAGAAAGGACGGCCTCTTCAATAAGTGGTGCTGAGAAAACTGTTAGGTACATGTAAAAGTATCAAATTAGAACGCTCCCTAACAGCACACACAGTAATAAAGCCAAAATGGATTAAAGACCTAAATGTCAGGCCAGACACTATCAAATTCTTAGAGGAACACATAGGCAGAACACTCTATGACATAAATCACAGCAAGATTCTTTATGACCCACCTTCTAGAGAAACAGACATAAAAAAATAAGCAAACAGGACCTAATGAAACTTAATAGCTTTTGCACAGCAAAGGAAACCATAAACAAGACCAAAAGACAACCCTCGGAGTGGGAGAAAATATTTGCAAATGAAGCAACTGACAAAGGATCATCTCAAAGATTTACAAGCAGCTCATGCAACTCAACAACAAAAAAACAAACAGCAAAATCAAAAATGGGCAGAAGCCCTAAATAGACATTTCTCCAAAGAAGATATACAGACTGCCAACAAACACATGAAAGAATGCTCAACATCATTAATCATTAGAGAAATGCAAATCAAAACTACAATGAGATATCATCTCACACCAGTCAGAATGGCCATCATCAAAAAATCTAGAAACAATAAATGCTGGACAGGTTGTGGAGAAAAGGGAACACTCTTGCACTGTTCATGGGAATATAAATTGATACAGCCACTATGGAGAACAGTATGGAGGTTCCTTAAAAAACTAAAAATAGAACTACCATACCACGTAGGAATCCCACTACTGGGCATATACCCTGAGAAAATCATAATTCAAAAAGAGTCATGTACCAAAATATTCATTGCAGCTCTACTTACAATTGCCAGGACATGGAAAAAACCTAAGTGTACATCATCGGATGAATGGTTAAAAAAGATGTGGCACATATATAGAATGGAATATTAGTCAGCCATAAAAAGAAACGAAATTTAGATATTTGTAGTTAGGTGGATGTACCTAGAGTCTGTCATACAGAGTGAAGTAAGTCAGAAAGAGAAAAACAAATACCGTATGGTAATACATATATATGGAATATAAGAGAAAAAAGGCTCATAAAGAACCTAGGGGCAGGATGGGAGTAAAGACACAGACCTACTAGAGAATGGACTTGAGGATATGGGGAGGGTGAACGGTAAGCTGTGACAAAATGAGAGAGTGGCATGGACATATATACACTACCAAATGTAAAACAGATAGCTAGTGGGAAACAGTCGCATAGCACAGGGAGATCAGCTCGGTGGTTTGTGACCACCTAGAGGCGTGGATTAGGGAGGGTGGGAGGGAGCTAGATGCAAGAAGGAAGAGTTATGGGAACATATGTATATGTATAACTGATTCACTTTGTTATAAAGCAGAAAATAACACAGCATTGTAAAGCAGTTATACTACAATAAAGATGTTAGGAAAAAAAAGAACATACATATTGATACTATATATTTTTTCTTTTACATCTTTATTGGAGTATAATTGCTTTACAATGGTGTGTTATTTTCCGCTTTATAACAAAGCGAATCAGTTATACATATACATATGTTCCCATATCTCTTTCCTCTTGCATCTCCCTCCCACCCACCCTCCCTATCCCACCCCTCCAGGTGGTCACAAAGCACCGAGCTGATCTCCCTGTTCTATGCAGCTGCTTCCCACTAGCTGTCTACCTTACATTTGGTCGTGTATATATGTCCATGCCTCTCTCTCGCTTTGTCACAGCTTACCCTTCCCCCTCCCCATATCCTCAAGTCCATTCTCTAGTAGGTCTGTGTCTTTATTCCTGTCTTACCCCTAGGTTCTTCATGATATTCTTTTTTCTTCAATTCCATATATATGTGTTAGCATACGGTATTTGTCTTTCTCTTTCTGACTTACTTCACTCTGTATGACACACTGTAGGTCTATCCTCCTCATTACAAATAGGTCAATTTCGTTTCATTTTATGGCTGAGTAATATTCCGTTGTATATATGTGCCACATCTTCTTTATCCATTCATCTGATGACGGACACTTAGGTTGTTTCCATCTCCTCGCTATTGTAAATAGAGCTGCAGTGAACATGTTGGTACATGACTTTTTTTTTAACATCTTTATTGGGGTATAATTGCTTTACAATGGTGTGTTAGTTTCTGCTTTATAACAAAGTGAATCAGTTATACATATACATATGTTCCCATATCTCTTCTTTCTTGCATCTACCTCCCTCCCACCCTCCCTAGTCCATCCCTCTATGTGGTCACAAACCACCGAGTTGATATCACTGTGCTATGTGGCTGCTTCCCACTAGCTATCTATTTTACGTTTGGTAGTATATATATGTCCATGCCACTCTCTCACTTTGTTACGGGTTACCCTACCCCGTCCCCATATACGCAAGTCCATTCTCTGGTAGGTCTGTGTCTTTATTCCTGTCTTACCCCTAGGTTCTTCATGACATTTTTCCCCTTAGATTCCATATATATGTGTTAGCATACGGTATTTTTCTTTCACCTTCTGACTTACTGCACTCTCTATGATAGACTCTAGGTATATCCACCTCACTACAGATAACTCATTTTCGTTTCTTTTTATGGCTGAGTAATATTCCATTGTATATATGTGCCACCTCTTTTATTTTTTACAACTTTATTGGAGTATAATTGCTTTACAATGGTGTGTTATTTTCTGCTTTATAACAAAGTGAATCAGTTATACATATACATATATTCCCATATCTCTTCCCTCTTGCGTCTCTCTCCCATCCACCCTCCCTATCCCACCCCTCCAGGTGGTCACAAAGCACCAAGCTGATCTCCCTGTTCTATGCAGCTGCTTCCCACTAGCTGTCTACCTTACATTTGGTCGTGTATATATGTCCATGCCTCTCTCTCGCTTTGTCACAGCTTACCCTTCCCCCTCCCCATATCCTCAAGTCCATTCTCTAGTAGGTCTGTGTCTTTATTCCTGTCTTACCCCTAGGTTCTTCATGATATTCTTTTTTCTTAAATTCCATATATATGTGTTAGCATACAGTATTTATCTTTCTCTTTCTGACTTACTTCACTGTGTATGACACACTCTATGTCTATCCTCATCATTTTAAATAGGTCAATTTCGGTTCATTTTATGGCTGAGTAATATTCCATTGTATACATGTGCCACATCTTCTTTATCCATTCATCTGATGATGGACACTTAGGTTGTTTCCATCTCCTCGCTATTGTAAATAGAGCTGCAATGAACATTTTGGTACATGACTCTTTTTGAATTTTGGTTTTCTCAGGGTATATGCCCAGTAATGGGATTGCTGGGTCATGTGGTAGCTCTATTTGTAGTTTTTTAAGGAACCTCCATAGTGGTCTCCACAGTCGTTGTACCAATTCACATTCCCACCAGCAGTGCAAGAGTGTGCCCTTTTCTCCACACCCTCTCCAGCATTTATTGTTTCTAGATTTTTTGATGATGGCCATTCTGACTGGTGTGAGATGATATCTCATTGTAGTTTTGATTTGCATTTCTCTAATGATTAATGATGTTGAGCATTCTTTCATGTGTTTTTTGGCAGTCTGTGTATGTTCTTTGGCAAAATGTCTATTAGGTCTTCTGCCCATTTTTGGATTGGGTTGTTTGTTTTTTGTTATTGAGCTGAATGATCTGCTTATAGATTTGAAGATTAATCCTTTGTCAGTTGCTTCATTTGCAAATATTTTCTCCCATTCTGAGGGTTGTCTTTTGGCCTTGTGTGTGGTTTTCTTTGCTGTGCAAAGGTTTTAAGTTTCATTAGGTCCCATTTGTTTATTTTTGTTTTTATTTCCATTTCTCTAAGAGGTGGGTCAAAAACGATCTTGCTGTGATTTATGTCATAGCGTGCTCTGCCTATGATTTCCTCTAAGACTTTGATAGTGTCTGGCCTTACATTTAGGTCTTTAATCCTTTTTGAGTTTAGTTTTGTGTATGGTGTTGGGGAGTGTTCTAATTTCACACTTTTACATGTATCTGTCCAGTTTCCCCAGCACCACTTATTGAAGAGGCTGTCCTTTCTCCACTGTACCTTCTTGCCTCCTTTATCAAAGATAAGTTGACCATATGTGCATTGGTTTATCTCTGGGCTTTCTATCCTGTTCCATTTATCTATATTTCTGTTTTTTGTGCCAGTACCATTCTGTCTTGATTTCTGTACCTTTGTAGTATAGTCTGAAGTCAGGGAGCCTGATTCCTCCAGCTCCATTTTTTGTTCTCAAGATTGCTTTGACTATTCGGGGTCTTTTGTGTTTTCATACAAATTGTGCAATTTTTTGTTCTAGTTCTGCGAAAAATGCCAGTGGTAGTTTGATAGGGATTGCATTGTATCTGTAGATTGCTTTGGGTAGTAGAATCATTTTCACAATGTTGATTCTTCCAATCCAAGAACATGGTATATCTCTCCATCTATTTGTATCATCTTTAATTTCTTTCATTAGTGTCTTATAATTTTCTGCATACAGTTCTTGATACTACTCTAAATGTAAATAAGCTATATGCTCAAATCAAAAGACATAGTGGCTGAATGGATACAAAAACTAGACCCATATATACACTGCCTGCCAGACACACTTCAGATATAACTATACACATAGCCTAAAAGTATGGGAATCCAAAAAGGAATTCCATGGAAATAGAAATCATAAGAAAGCTAAGGTAGCAATACTTATATCAAACAAAATAGTCTTTAATATCAACACTATTACAAGAGACAAAGAAGGGCACTATACATAATGATCAAGGGATCAATCGATGAAGAAGATAAAACAATTGTAATATATGTGCAGCCAATACAGAGGCTCCTAAATACATTATGAAAATTTTAACAGACATACAGGGAGAAATCAACAGTGACACAATAATAGTAAGGGAATTTAACATGCAGCTTATGTCAATCACAGATCATCCAGACATAAAACCAAAAGGGAAACACTGGCCTTAAATGATACATTAGAGCAGATGGAGTTATATAGAACATTCCATCTGAAAGCAGTATAATACACATTCTTTTATAGTGCACATGTAACATTTTCCAGGATAGATTATATGCTAGGCCACAAAACAAGCCTCAGTAAATTTAAGAAAACTAAAATCAAATCAAGTGTCTTTTCCAACTACAACACTATGCTACTAGAAATCACCTAGAAGGAAAAAAAAACTGCAAAGAAATCATGGAGGCTAATATGCAATTAAATAAACAAAAAAATGTTACTGATGAAATAAAAGATGAAATAAAAAAAACACCTGGAAACAAATGAAAACCAAAATAATGATACAAAATCTACGGGATGCAGCAAAAGCAGTTCTAAGAGGAAAGTTTATATAAATACAAGCTTACCTCAGAAAAGAAAAAAATCCCAAGTAAACAACCTAAACTTTCAGCTAAAGGAGCTATAAAAAGAAGAACAAACAAAACTCCAAGTTAGTAGAAGGAAAGAAATCGTAACAACCAGAGTAGAAGTAAATGAAAGAGACTAAGAAAAACCCAACAAAACAAAACAGAGACTTCCCTCGTGGTCCAGTGGGTAAGACTCCACGATCCAAATGCAGGGGGCTCGAGTTCAATCCCTAGTTGGGGAACTAGATCCCACATGCCTGCTGCAACTAAGAAGTCTGCATGCCACAACTGAAAGTCCACATGCTGAAACTAAGAAGTCTGCATGTTGCAACTAAGAAGTCCACCTGCTGCACCTAACGATCCTATGTGCTGCAGATAAGATGTAGTGCAGCCCAAGTAAATAAGTAAATAAATATTAAAGAAAACAATAGAATAGATCAGTAGTTCTAACAACAGAATGAAACTAAGAGATGGTTCTTTGAAAAGATAAAAAAATTGGTAAACCTTTAGCCAGACTCATCAAAAGAGAGAGACAGACAGACAGACAGAAAAGGTCCAAATCAATTAACTCAAAAATGAAAAGGAGAAATTACAACCAACATGACAGAAGTACAAAGGATCATAAGAAATTACTACTAACAACTATTTCCCCATTAAATGAAAAACCTAGAAGAAATGGACATACTCCTACAAATGTACCATCTCTAAAGAATGGACCAGGAAGAAATGGAAAATGTGAACAGAACAATTACTAGTAATGAAAATATGCCTAACAAACAGAAGTCCAAGACCAGATGGCTTCACAGGTGAATTCTGCCAACATTTAGAGCAAAGATAATACCTATTTTTCTCAAATGATTCCAAAAAACTGCAGAGGAAGGAGCACTTCCAAACTCTTACTATGAGGCCAGCATCACCCTGATATCAAAACCAAAGACATCACCCCCCAGAAATAAAATCAGAGGCAAATATCACTGATTAACATAGATGCAAAAATCTTCAAAAAATATTAGCAGTGTGAATCCAACAATACATCAAAAGGTTTGTTCACCAAGATCAACTGGTATTTATCCCAGGGATGCAATATTTTTTCAATATTGACAAGTCAATGTGATATACCACATTAACAGACTGAAGAATAAAATCCATGTAATTACCTTAATAGATGCAGAAAAATTTTTACAAAGTTCAACATCCACTTATGATAAAAATTCCAGAAACTGAGCATAGAGAGAACATACTTGAACATAATAATGGCCATATACAACAATCCCATAGCTAACATCACACTCAGTGGTGAACAGTCAGCCTTCCCACAAAATTCAGGAACGTGACAGGGATGCCCATTCTCACCACTTCTATACAACATAGTATTGGAAGTCCTAGCCACAGCAATCAGATTAGAAAAGGAAATAAAAGGTATATAAATTGGAAGGGAAGAGGTAAAACTGCCACCATTTGCAGTTGACATAATACTCTATATAAATAACCCTAAAACATTCACACAAAAACTATTAGAACTAATATGTAAATTCAGTTACAAGGATACAAGATTAATATATAGAAATCAGTTGCATTTGTTTACACTAATAATGAAATATCAGAAAGAGAAAGAAATAAAATCGCATTTGAAATGGCATCAAAAATAATAAAATACCTAGAAATAAACTTAACCAAGGAGGTGAAAGACCTATTTGCTGAAAACTATAAAACACTGATAAAGGAAGCTGAAGGTGATTCAAAGAAGTGGAAAGTTATCTCATGATCTTGGATAAGAATTAATATTGTTAAAATGGACATACTACCCAAAGCAACTTATAGATATAATGATATCCACTATCAAAACACCCATGACATTTTTCACAAAACTAAAACAAATAATTCTAAAATTTATTTGGAATGATAAAAGACCCAGAATTCCTAAAGCAGTCCTGAGGAAAAGGACTAAACCTGGAGGCATAACCCTTCCTTACTTCAGACTATACTACAAAGCTACAGTAATTAAAACAACATGGTACTGGAACAAAAACAGACATGTAGATAATTCGAACAGAATAGAGAGCCCAGAAATAAACCCACTCACTACTGATCAATTAATCTACAACAAAAGAGACAAGAATATACAACAGGGAAAAGCAAGTATATTCAACAAGTGGTATGGGAAAGCTGAAAAGCTACATATAAATCAATGAAAGGATAACACTTCCTCATGCCATATACAAAAATAAAATCAAAATTGTTTAAAAACCAAAATATAGGGCATGACATCATAAAATTCCTAGAAGAGTATATAGACAAAACACTCTCTGACATAAATTGTAGCAATATTTTCTTAGATTGATCTCCAAAGGCAAAAGAAATTAAAGTAAAAAATAACAAATGGGACCTAATCAAACTTATAAACTTTTGTACAGCAAAGGAAACCATCAATGGAACAAAAAGATAACATACAGGCTAGGAGAAAATATTTGCAAATGATGCAATACACAAGCATTAATATCCAAAATATACAAAGAGCTCTTATGACTCAGTACCAAAAAAACATACATACCAATTTAAAAAATGGGCAGAAGACCTAAATAGACATTTTTCCAAAGAAGACGTACAGATGGTCAACAGACACATGAAAAGATGCTCAACAACACTACTTATTAGAGAAATGCAAATCAAAACCACAATGAGCTATAACCTCAAAATAGTCAGAATGTCTATCATCAAAATGTCTACAAATAAGTGCGGGAGAGGGTGTGGAGAAAAGGGAACCCTCCTACATTGTTGGTGGGAATGTAAATTGGTGCAGCCACTATGGAAAACACTATTGGTGTTCCTTAAAAAACTAGAAATAGAACTACCATATGATCCAGTAATCCAACCACTGAGCAAATATCTGGAAAAGACAAAAGCTTTAATTCAAAAAGATACATGAACACCAATGTTCCTAGCAGCACTATTTACAGTAGCCAAGAAATGTAAACAATTCAGGTTCCCATCATCAGACAATTGCTTAAAATGTGGAATATATATAAAATGGAATATTACTCAGCCATATAAAATAATGTAGTATTGCCATTTGTAGCAACACGAATGAACCTAGAGAATATTATACTTAGTGAAGTATGTCATACAGTATGTCATACAGAAAGATAAATACTATATGATATCACTTATATGTGGAATCTAAAAAATAGAACAAGCTAGTGAATATAACAAAAAAGAAAGAGACTCACAGATATAGAGAACAAACTAGTGGTTACCAGTGGGAAGAGGGAATGGAGGAGGGGCAAGATGGGGGTAGGGAAAAAAGAGGTGCAAACTACTATGTATAAAATAAATAAGCTACAAGGATCAATTGTACAACACAGGGAGTATAGCTAATATTTTACAATAACTATAAATGGAATATAACCTTTTAAAATTGTGAATCACTATGTTGTACACCTGAAACATATAATAGTGTACATCAACTATACCTCAATATAAAAAAAAGAACAAGGTGAAAGCAAAAAAAAAAAAAAAGAAAAAAAATACAATGCTTTGTAGACAGCAATATTATTATCTTAATTTACGTGAATAAATTGAGATACAAAGAAGTTATAACTTGCCCAAGGTCACATAGCCAGTAAATGGCTGATCTAAGAATCCAACCCAGTCGATCTGGCTTCATGGCCTATACTCTAACTATGACACATAATTCAAAATATAATAAAACTTACAAATATGTGGAAATTAAACAGCACACTCTTCAACAAGCTATGAGTCAGAGAAGTAATCAGAAGTGAAATAAGAAAATAACTTGAGACACATGAAAAAAAAAAACCACAGTGCAACAAAACTTATGAGAGGCAGGCAAAACACTGCTCAAAGGATATGTAGAGCAGTAAGTGTCAACATTAAAAAATGATTTATACCATAAGCAACTAGAAAAAAACAGTAAACTAAATTCAAAGCTATCAGCAGCAAGGAAATAATAAAGAAACAAACAATTGTATGCCAAGAAATTAGATTAACCTAAAGAAAATGAACAATTTCCTAGAAACACGTGGACTATCAAAACTGACTTAAGAAATAAAAATGTAGGGACTTCCCTGGTGGCACAGTGGTTAAGAATACGCCTGCCAATGAAGGGGACTTGGGTTCGAGCCCTGGTCCGGGAAGATCCCACATTGCTGCAGAGCAACTAAATCCGTACACTACAACTACTGAAGAATGCGCACCTAGAGCCTGTGTTCTGCAACAAGAGAAGTCACTGCAATGAGAAACCCGCACACCGCAACAAAGAGTAGCTCCTGCTCTTTGCAATTAGAGAAAGCCTGCAGGCAGCAACGAAGACACAACACAGCTAAATAAATAAATAATAAATTAATTTTAAAAAAGAAATAAAAATGTAAATAGACCTATAGAAATTAAAAAGATTAAGTCAGTAATTAAAAACTTTCCAACAGAAAGGATAAAATCCAGGATTAGATGACTTCACTGGTGAATTTTATTGAACAGATAAAAAAGAATTAACATCAATTCTTCTCAAACAATTCCAAAAATAGAAGAGGCAACAACACTTCCTAACTCATTCTATGAGGCCAGTACTTCTCTGATATGAAAGCCAGGCAAAGACATCAGAAATAAACCACACCAAACTGATTAATGTAGATGCAAAATCCTGAACAAAGTACTTGCAAATCAAATCCAGCAGCATTTTATTTAAAAAATTATACATCATGACTAAATGCAATATATTCCAGGAATACAAAAGTGGCTCAAAATATGAAAAAAATAA
Source organism: Aethalodelphis obliquidens (assembly GCF_003676395.1). Classification (NCBI taxonomy): domain Eukaryota; kingdom Metazoa; phylum Chordata; class Mammalia; order Artiodactyla; family Delphinidae; genus Aethalodelphis; species Aethalodelphis obliquidens. Next base: position 2,518,219 of record NW_020838052.1, on the reverse strand, counting down.
ACGAAATACACCATAATAGAATGAAGAGGAAAAGAGGAATATGATTGTCTCAATTGATACAGAAAAATTTGACAAAATTCAACACCATTTCATAAGGAAAACACTCAATAAACTAAAAGTAGAAGAGAATTTCCTTGATGTAATTAAAGGTATATATGAAAACCCCAGAGGTAACATCATACTTGGTGGTGAGAAACTGAAAGCTTTTCCTTTAAGATCAGAAACAAGACAAGGACATCCACTTTCACCACATATATTCAACATTATACTGGAGGTCTAACACAGCAATTAGGTGAGAAAAAGAAATAAAAGTCATCCAAATTGGTAAGGAAGAAGCAAAATTATCTCTATTTGCATTTGCCATGATCCTACATAGAAAATTTTAAAGAATACACAACAGCACTAATAAACAAATCCAGCAAAATTGCAGAATATGAGATGAACATAAAATAACTAGTTATAGTTGTATGAATTAGCTAAGAACAATGCAAAAACAAAGTTAAGTAAAACATTCCATGTACAATACCATAAAAATAAATAAAATAGTTAATCCCAACGGTCTTTTGTGCAGAAATAGAGGAGATGATGCTAACCTTCCTATAGAATTTCAAGGAAACCTAAAGAGCCAAAACAATCTTGAAAAAGAACAAAGTTGGAAGGCTCACATTTCCCAATGAAAAAACTTACTACAAAGTTAAATTAAAACAGTGTGGCACTGGCATAAGGACAGACATATAGATCAATGAAATGGAATGAGAGTCCAGAAATAAACTCTTACATCTAAGGTCAACTGACTTTCTGTAAGGGTACCAAGACCATTCAATGGAGAATGAATAATATAAATGAATTAATAATTCAATAATGGTACTGGGACAACAGGAAATCAACATGTAAAAGAATGAAGTTGAACCCTTATACTATGAACAAAAATGAACACTAAATGGATTAAAGACTTAAATATAAGGGGTAAAACTATAAAATAGATACATAGGGGTAAACTTTTATGATCTTGGCTTTGGCAGTGTTTTTTAAAATATGGCTAAAAATCAAATATAACAAAAGAAAAAATTGATAAATTGGATTTAATCAAAATTAAAAGCTTTTGTACATCAAAGGACATTGTCAAGAGAATGAAAAGACAACAGAATGGGACTAAGCATTTTCAAATTATATGTATAAAAAGGTCTACTATCCAGAATATATATTTAAATTTTCTTACAACTCAACAAATAAAACAGAAAAAAATCCAACAAAAGAATGCACAAAGGACTTGAATAGACACTTTTCCAAAGAAATTATACAAATGGCCAGCAATCACATGAAAAAATGATAAATGTCATTTATCATTCAAGAAATATAAATCAAAATCAATCATAATGAGATACCACTTCATACACAGCTGGATAGCTATAATTTAAAAAATTGAAAATAACAGGTATTGGAAAGATGTGGAGAAATTGGCACACTCGTACATTGCTGGTGAAGATGTAAAAGGGAAAACAGTTTGGTCGTTCTTAAAAATGTTAAACATAGAATTATCATATAATCCAGCAATTATAATACCAGCACTCCTAGGTATATACATAAAATAACTGAAAACGTGTATTCAAATACTTATACCTGAATGTTCATAGCAGCATTATTCACAATGGCCAAAAAGTGAAACAACCCAAATTTCCACCAGTGGATGAGAGGAGAAACAAAGTGTAATATATCTATGAAATGAAATATTATTCAGCTATAAAATGAATGAAGTTCTGATAAATGCTGCAACATGGATGAATGTTGAAAACATGCTGAAATAGCCAGACACAAAAGGCCATGTTATAAATGATTCCATTTATATGAAATATCCAAAATAAGCAATTCCTTAGAGACAGAAAGCAGATTTATGGTTTCTAGGGCTGGGGACACAGAGGAATGCAGAACCACTGCTTAATGATTATGGTGTTTCTGTTTGGGGCTATAAAAAATGTCTGGAACTAGACAGTGGTGCTAGTTGCACAACACTGCGATTGTACTTAACGTCACTGATTACAATGGCAAGAATGGTAAATTTTACGTCATATTTATTTTACTATAATAAAAAAATAAGTATAATAGAATACTTCCTTTCTCTGAAGTCCATGGTCATATCTCCCTTACTCTTTTCTTCCTAGAAGCTGGAATGCTAGGCCTCATTCAAACTTCCTAAGTTTCTAGCCTCTAGTCTATGCTAACATAGCCACCCCCCACAACTCACAGAAATTAATCTGCCCTTAACCTCCTGTGCAAATCCTGAACAAAGGTATAATAAATTTTTGCTGGTACTGTAACTCAACTTCCTACAGTTTCAGGAATCCTGACCACTTTTCCTGGGTGTTAGTCTACTTTTTTTTTCCTATCACCCTTTTCTTGGACATCGTAGTATTTGTATGGTTTCTCTGTTACCCAATCCCCTGCTTGTCCCTTTTACTTCTGTTCATTGAGCTCCTGAGACTGTTCTCCCTGTTTAACTATCGGGCTGCTTACCCAGTAATGACAGGCATTTATTAGACTCTACTAAGCCTCATCTGATGAATGTCCAATAACTATTAAACCCCAAAGCTAACTGAGAACTACATAAACCAGAGCAGCAGTGACAGAAATCAAAACTAGAGGCAAGAAGGAGAAGCCCTAGAGGGGTGGTTAACTCTTAGGCTCCAGAATCAGGCTCCCTGAATTTGAATCTGCGCTCTGAGTCTTACCTGCTCTGTGACTTGCATAGGCACATTTCTTAGCCTTTCTGTGCTGTGGCTTTCTCAAGTATAAAATGTGGATGAAAACAACAAATAGTACCTATTTCCAAAGAATGGTTGGAAGATTAATACATTGGAGTATATGGTAAATGTTAGTTATTTCCTTTGTTTGGTTTTCCATTTTTCTTTTTCTCAGGGCAAGTGGATCTCAACATTGGCTGTACGTTAGAATTACCTGAAGTAATTTTTAAAATGAGGCCACACCTCAGACTAATTAAATCAGAATTGGGGGTTATACCTAGTCATCAACATTTTTAAAACATTAAGGGGTAAAGGAAAGACAGAGAGAGAATATAATACTTTGTATGTGTTCAAAGTATTTCACATTGCAAGTGTTGAAACCATGACTATTATTATCCCTATATTTCATACAAAGAAAATCGGACTAAACCAAACAAGTTGCCACATGGGCATGTAGACAATGGAAGTGGGGCTGAATTTAACAACAACATGTATGAAAACACACTTAGGGGTTTACTTGATTCAGTTTAATGTAAATTAATAGTGTAATGTTGCTGCCAAAAAGGTGAATGTGATCTGAAGTAACTTCAATAAAACTAGTGGAAGTTCCACCCTGCTTGTCAACCACACCTGAAACATTCTGTTCTGTTCTTTAAGATGTCACACCTAAGGAAAAACAGAGTAGAACACACAGGATAGAAATACATTTGAAACCACAACATTAGGAGCAACAGTGAAAGGAACTAAGATCTGCCAAGACTACAAAGTAGAAGTTTTAGCATGGACAAAATCACCAACTTCACAAGTCAGAAGGGCTGCCAGACAAAGGAAAAGAAATGAGATTTACCTTATACTACCTGAATAGCATAACTGGGGTACACAATGGGAAACTATCAATACAAAACCTACTTAAGCTTAACCCGAGGAAGAATTTCCCAATAATTAAACCTGTTTTAAAATGCAGTAAATTCCAGGAAGGTGATATTACAAAAAATCACAGAGTAATACAACACCAATTAATAAAGTGGGAAAAAACTGTCACAATCAACTTTTCTAGAGCTCTGGGATCTAGCCAAAAATTTACAACCAGGAGAAAACTTAATGAAGATAAAAGTGGCTGCATTGTGGTAAGAAAGTACTGTGGCACCTTAAATTGCCTGCCTGCCATCCTTCAACCTCAGAGTTGCAGTGCCTATGGAGTTAGCAGCCTACACTCCTGGTGAAAGTTGCTAGTGCAAAAGGAAGTAATACAGACCTTGTTCTCAAAGAACTGTGTTTGACTGTTTTAGCCTGTCTGGTGGAAACCTGAAAGAACAGTGAAAGGGATTGCCATTGTTTCATCTCGCTCTCAGCATTCCCAAGGCTGAGGCATCTTCCCAAGCAACATTTGTTGAAAGCATTTATAGGCAAACGCATTGGCCATGCAAAGTGAGACTAGGGTTAACAGTCAGAGGAGGTTGGGAAAGGACATATATGGTGGAATAAGGGATTTTAAAAGCTCCTCTGTATACTGAGGAATCATGAAGCCGTGCACATGACGATGGCTGGATGCATGTTCAGAAAAGGCCTGAGAAATTCCCATTTTTCACCTCTGGTTAACCTTCATGCTCTAGGCGTGCAGGAGGCCTAAGGCAGAAATGTAAATGGACAAGGTAAATATTGAAGGAGTACCACTAAAACAAATACCCAATCTGCAAATACTGAAAAAGTATTTTCCCCTTGTTCTTTTTTTTTTTTTTTTTTTTTTTTTTTTTTTTTTTTTTGTGGTACACGGGCCTCTCACTGTTGTGGCCTCTCCCGTTGTGGAGCACAGGCTCCGGACGCGCAGGCTCAGTTGCCATGGCTCACGGGCCCAGCCGCTGCGCGGCATGTGGGATCTTCCCAGACCGGGACACAAACCCGTGTCCCCTGCATCGGCAGGCAGCCTCTCAACCACTGCGCCACCAGGGTAGTCCCTGTTCTTTATTTCTTTATCTTTACTTTTTTTCTTTTCTTCTTTGGCTCCAGATATTTAAGGCAATTCTGTCAAAATACTAACTGACAACTAAGCCAATGAAACACAGACTTCAGTGATCACATATGAAAGAGAATATAACTTTTATGGGAGAATTTAGAAAAAATTCAGAAAACTAAACACATATTTAAGCAAGAGGAACACTGAGAAAAGTACTGAGAATGACTTAATCTTTCACCTCGTGCAGATCTTTTGGCTCAGGGCAAGTTTAGCTAGTCAGTAAAGCACCATCCTACCAGAGCCAGTCTGCAAAAATTTGAAAACATGGCTGCTTTCTCTTTTTCATTTTTGGTGTTTTTTGTTTGGTTATGTTTCAGCTTCTGGCAAATCTAGAAACCTGTCAAAAGATTAGCTGACCTAAAAGAAGTGAGACTTCAGTGAGCATACCAGAGCAAGAAATAATCTTTGGAAAATAGTTTGACAAAGTCTCAAAATAAACTACTGCAGTCTTCAACAATCAAAAAATAAATGAACAGAAACTCATGGAAAGGAGAAGTACCTGATTTCTAGAGTTACCACATTATGTGTATTAAATGTCCAATTTCCACAAAACATCACAAGGCATACAAACAGGAGAAGATGGCTCATTCAAAGGAACAGAGCAGGAAACATCCCTGAGGAAGGCCAGCTATTGGGCTTACTAGACAAAAACTTTAAAATATCTTCTTAAATATGCTCAAAGAGCCATGGGAAAACAAAAAGAACTAGACAAATCAGAACAATGATATATGAAAAAAATAAAATTAGCAACAAAGAGATGGAAACTATATAAAAAAAGCAAACAGCAATTGTCAAGTTGAAAAGTATAATAACTGAAATAAAAATTTTACTAGAGGGGTTCAACAGCAGATTTGAGCAGACAGAAGAAAGAATCAATGGACTGAAGACCAGTCAATTAAAATTATGAAGTCTGAGGAGCAGAAAGAAAAAAAGGATGAAGAAAAATGAACACAGCCTAAGGACTTTGTGGAACACCAAAAAATGGAACTATAATATGCATTATGGGAATCCCAAAAAGGAGGAGAGAGAGAAAAGAGCAGAAAAATTATTTCAAGAACTGTTGGCTGAAAACTTCTCAAATTTGATGAAATACATGAATATGCAAATCCAAGAAGCTCAATTAACTCCAAGTAAGATAAAGCCAAAGAGACAAACACTGAAACATTAAAATCTAATTATTAAAAGACAAAGAGACAATCTGGAAAGCAGCAAGAAAAAAGCAAATTGTCATGTACAAGGGATCCTCAATATGATTATAAGCTGATTTCTCATCAGAAACATTGGAGGCCAGAAGGCAGTGGGATGATATATTTAAAGTATGGTGGGGGGGGATCTGTCAACAAACAGCAGGTATTATTATAATCTTGATCTGTGACTTCATTTTATTTTCAAAAGAATTTAAAAGACAAATGCACAAAAATTAAATATAAATCTGTTATTTGGTATACAATGTATATAAAGTTGTAATTTGTGACATTAATAACATAAGGAGGGAGATGGGCTTTAAAGCAATAGAAATTCTGTACTCAACTGAAGTTAAGTTAGTATCAATTGAAATTAGACAGTTAGAACTTTAGGATATTATATGTAATCCTCATGATAACCACAAAGAATATATCTAAAAAAATACAGATAAGGCAAATGAGAAGAAAATTAAAATGCATCAGCACAAAAATTCAAATAATCACAAAAGAAGTTAGAAATTGAGGAAATGAGGGCCAAAAAAGTTGAGACATAAAGAAAACAAATACCAAATGGCAGAAGTAAGTTATTTCTTATCAGCAATTGCATTAAATATAATGGGTTATTCTTTCCAATCAAAAGGCATATATTAGCAAAGTAGATTAAAAAAAAACATGATCAAACTATACGCTTTAGATGCATTTTAAATAAAAAGACACACATAGATTAAAACTAAAAGGATGGGAAAATATAGTCCATGTAAATAGTAACCACAGGGGAGCTCTGATGGCTACACTAATATCAGACAAAATAGACTTTAAGTCAAAAGCTGTCACAAGAGGCAAAGAAGTGCATTATATATTGATAAATGGATCAATTTACCAAGAAAATATAACAATTATAATCATATATGCACCAAATATCAGAAACCCAAATTATATGAGGCAAACATTAACAGAATTGAAGAGAAAAACAGTCCTAAAATAAGAGTTGGAGACTTCAATAACCCATTCATAACAACTGATAAAACAACCAGACAGACAATCATTAAAGAAATAAAGGACTTGAACAATACCACAAACCCAAAAGAAAGAAGACTCAAATTAATAAACACTAGGGGCATTACTGTAAATCTTATAGAAATAAAAAATTTATGAGAATATTGTGGAAAAAAATGTACAGCAATATATTAAATAACATATATGATTGAATAAATTTCTTAAAACACAGAAACTACCACAATTGACTCAAGAAGAAATAGTAAATGTGAATAAACCTATAACAAGAAATTGAGTCATTAATCAAAAACCTTCCAACAAAGAAAAACTGAGAACCAGATGGCTTCACATGTGAATTCTGCCAGAACTTTAAAGAAAATTAACATCAATCCTCCTCAAATTCTTCCCAAAAAAAATAGAAGAGGAGGGAACACTTCCTAACTCATTCTATGAGGCCAGTATTCCTCTGATAACAAAGCCAGATAAACACATCAGAAGAAAATAAAACTACAAACTAATATCCCTTATGAATATTAATAGAAGAATCCTAAACAAAATACTAGCAAACCAAATTCAGCAGCATATCAAAAAGATGCAGATGGGGGCTTCCCCGGTGGTGCAGTTGTTGAGAGTCCACCTGCTGATGCAGGGCACAGGGGTTCGTGCCCTGGTCCGGGAGGATCCCACATGCTGCAGAGTGGCTGGGCCCTTGGGCCATGGCCTCTGAGCCTTCGTGTCCGGAGTCTGTGCTCCTCAACGGGAGAGGCCGCAACAGTGAGAGGCCCGCGTACCACAAAAAAATAAAAGTCCAGGCAAAAAGATGCAGATGGAGACCAAGTGGAATTTCTCCCCAGAACACAATAATGATTCAAATACAAAATAAATCAAATACAAAATAAAACTGTAATACATTAAGAGAAGGGGGGGATGTGAAACACACAAAATCATTTCAATTGTTGCAGAAAAAGCATTTGACAAAATTTAACACTCTGTCATAATAAAAGCATGAAACAAATGAGGAATAGAAGGAAAGTTGCTTAACATGATAAGGAAATTATATGAAAACCTCACAGGTAACACCATAGTCAAGATCAGAAACAAGATAAGAATTCCTAATTTCTTCACTTCTATTAAACACAGTATTGAAAGTTCTAACTGGAACAATTAGGCAAATAAAAGAAATAAAAGACATCCAAATTGGAAAGGAAGAAGTAAAACTATCTCTATTCACTTAAGACATGATCTTGCATACAGAAAATCCCGAAGAATTCACAAAAAGACTACTAGTGCTAATAAGTGAATTCAGAAAAGGACACAAGATTTATACTCAAAAATCAGTTGTATTTATAGAAACTAGCAATGAAGAATCCAAAAATAAAATTAAGAAACAAGTCCTTTTACAAACACATTGAAAATAATAAGATACTTGGGAATGCATTTAACCAAGGACGTGCAAAACTTGTGCACAGAAAAGTTCAAAACATTGCTGAAAGAAATTAAAGAAACCTAAATAAATAGAAAACATTCCATTCTTATGGATTAGAAGGTTTAATATTGTTAAGATGTCAATTCTACTTGAAGTATCTATAGATTTAAAGTAATCCCTATCAAATTCCCAATGATATTATCTTTGCATATATAGAAAAACACTTACTAAAATTTATATGGAATCTCAAGGGACCCCAAATAGTCAAAACAATTTCCAGAAAAAAATTGGAGATTTCACACTTCCTAATTACAAAACTTACTACAAAGCTAGAGTAGTAAAAAACAGTGTGTTATTGGCACCAAAGACTCATAAATAGACCAGTGGACTACAATAAAGAGATCAGAAATAAATCTCACACATATGGTCAAATCATTTCAACATGAGTTCCAAGACCATTTAATAGAGAAACAATAGTCTTCAACAAATGGTGCAGGGAAAACAGGATATCCAAATGCAAAAAAAAAAAAAAGTGAGGTTGGAACTTTACCTTACACCATATTAAAAAATTAACTTAAAATAGATCAAAGGCCTAAACATAAGAGCTAAAACTAAAACTTGTAGAGGAAAATATAGGAGAAAACTTCATGACAGATTTGTCAATAATTTCTTGTACACAACAACAACAGCACAAACAAGAAAAATATAGATAAATTGGACTTTAAAATTAAACAAAAAAACTTTAATGCACTATCAACAGAGTGAAAAGGTAAACTATGCAATGGGAGAAAATATCTGCAAATCATATATCTGACAAGAGCTTAATATCTAGACTTATATAAAGAACACCTACAACTAAAACAATAACAAAGCAATCTGATGAAAAATGGACAATAAAAAATAGACAAATGAGAGTACAGAAAGAACTTCTCTGTTAACAATAAAAAATAAATTCTTTACTCAAAGTCCAGAGCAAAAAACTTACTGCAAAGCTACAGTAATCAAAACAGTGTGATACTGGCCTAAGGACAGACATATGAACAAATGGAATAGAACAGAGAATGCAGGAATACATCCATATATGTTATGCTCAATTGATTTTTGACAAGGTGTCAAGACCATTTGATTGGGAAAGAATTATCTGTTTAATAATGCTGACTCAACTGTAAGTTGACATATAAAAGAAGTTAGACTCTTATCTCATACTACATCTAAAAATTGATTCAAAATGGATCAAAGGCCTAAACATAAAAACTATAAAACTGTCAGAACAGACATGGGGGTAAACCTCCATCAGTTTTTATTTGACAGTGGAATTTTAGAAATAACATCAAAAGCAAAGCAACAAAAGAAAAATAGATAAATTTGATTTCATGAAAATCAAATCTTTTGTACATCAATGAACACTATGAAGAAACTGAAAAGACAACTTACAGAATGGGAGAAAACGCTTGTAAATTACTGTTATGGGCTGAATTGTGTCCTCCCAAAATTCATATGTTAAAGTCCTAACTCCCAGTACCTCAGAATGTGACTGTATTAGGAGATAGGGCTTTTAAAGTGGTGATTAAATTAAAATGAGGCCCTTAAGGTGTGCCGTAAGGACACATAAATAGAGCTAACAGGTACATCAAATGGTTCTTTGGTTTTATAGGTTGTCTCCCCGTGATGCCAGATGGGATCAGCACAGCTCCAGGTACTAGTTGCTAATGCCTATAAAATACCATGCACACCCCCAAAGGAGAATCATTTAAGAGTTCTTTGGACTTCACCTTCAAAAGTAGCCAAAGAATTCAAGAGACAGGCTATCCCAGAAAATCTTTTGCAGTTAGTGAAATTAGGGTATAACTAAGAACATTCAGAATACTACACACACAGTTTAGGTGATCTTGGTATAGTGGTGGGACAGCAGTGATTATAAAATGAAAGTAATTAACATGTACACGCTCTGTTGTGGGAGACTAAAGGGAAAGAGGTGTTCAGCATAGAAAAACATTTTTCAGTGGATTTCCTATGAAGTCAATGTGTCTTGGGTTTAACTTTGAAACAAATTAAAAAAATCTAAAAACTGAGTTACTAGCATTTGTGGATTTCAGATTGAGACCCATGTAAAAGCAATGTTTTATTCTGTGACTCAGCATATTCTTTTATAAGTGAAAGTTTCAGAGAAGAATAATTGGGGGTAATAGGATGCAATCAGATGTTTTAAAGTTTTTCTTTTAAGTTTCCCACTAAATTGATCTTATACCCCTCTAACCGGTTGACAGGTTTTGGTAACTACAGATATGATGGGAATAGGAAAAAATAAAGTATGGATAAAAATGGGTCCATGCATCAGGGAGCTATGGTTTCTCAAGTAGCTGCTTTAGTCATTAAAGCCTAACTGCCCATTCTCTTAAAAAAAAAAGGAGCTAACAGGAATGTGAGCATACAGAGGAATGATACTGTGAGGACAAAGTGAGGAGGTAGCCATCTGTAAGCCAAGGAGAGAGACCTCAAGAAATCAAACCTCCTGACACCTTCACCTCAGACTTCCAGCCTTCAGAACTGTGAGAAAATTAAATTTCTGTTGTTTAAACTACCTAGTCTGTAGTATTTTATTATGGCAGCCCTAGCAAATTAATACAAGCAAATATCTGATAATGGTCTTGTATCCAGTAAATATATAAAGAACTCTTACAACTCAAAAACAAAAAAGACAATCAAATTTCAAAATAGGTAAAGGACTTCAATAGATGTTTCTCCAAAGAAGATACACAAATGGCCAAAACACACATGAAAAAATGTTCAACATCACTAGTCATTAAGGAAATACAAATCACAACTACAGTGAGATACATTTCATACCTCTTAGGTAGCTAGAACAGAAAACATGGAAAATAGCAAATGTTGGCAAGGATGTGGAGGAATTTGAACTCTTGACATTGCTAATGGGAATGTAAATGGGTGTAGCCACTGGGGAATAATCTGGCAGTTCCCCAAAAAGTTAAACATAGAATTCCCATATGACCCAGCAATTCCACCCTTAGGTATAAACCCCAAAGAATTTAAAACAAGTGTTCAAATAAAAGTGTGTACACAGGGCTTCCCTGGGGGCACAATGGTTAAGAATCCACCTGCCAATGCAGGAGACATGGCTTTGAGCCCTGGTCCAGGAAGATCCCACATGCTGTGGAGCAACTAAGCCCATGAGCCACAACTACTGAGCCTGTGCTCTAGAGCCCGTGAGACACAACTACTGAGCCCGCATGCCACAGCTACTGAAGCCCACATGCCTAGAGCCCACATGCCTAGAGCCTGTGCTTTGCAACACGAGAAGCCACTGCAGTGAGAAGCCAGTACACTGCAATGAAGAGTAAACCCCACTTGCCGCAACTAGAGAAAGCCCACACACACAACAGACCCGATGCTGCCAAAATAAAATAAATAAATTTAAAAAAATGTGTACATAAATGTTTATAGTAGCACTATTCACAATAGCTAAAATTTGGAAACCATCCAAATGTCTACCCTTATACTGATTAATGTATAAAGAAAGTGTTATATATCTACATGATGGAATATTCAGCTATGAAAAGGAACTCATGCTACAACATGAATGAATCTTGAAAACATTATAAGTGAAAAGAAGCCAGACATATAAAGTCACATATTATGTTTCCATTCATATGAAATATCCAAAATAAGTAAGTCCATAGAGACAGGATACAGATTAATGGTTGCCAGAGGTAAGAGGTGAGTGGGGAAGGGAGACAGACTGGTTAATGGATAGAGAATTTCCTTTTGGGGTGACAAGAATGCTTTGGAATGAGATAGATATGATGGTTGCACAACACTGAATACACTAAATGCCACTGAATCTGACACTTTAAAATGACCAATTTTATGACTTGTGAATTTCACCTCAATAAAAATAAATGCAGCAAATTCCAACAACATGGATGAATCTCACAAACATAATGGTGATTAAATGAAGCCAGACACAAAAAATAAACCCTTGATTATTCCATTTATATAAAGTTCAAAAACAGGCAAAACTTCTGTTAGAAGTCAAAATAGTGGTAACAGTTAAGAGATAATGACTGGAAGGGGCATGAGAGGCTTCTGGGGTGCTAGTAATATTTGTTTCCTTATCTGTGTGCTCATTTAGGTGGATTTGTTCACTTTTTGAAAATTAACTGAGCTGTAGGGTAGGGGGAAGGGTGAGCTGTGACAAAGCGAGAGAGAGGCATGGACATATATACACTACCAAATGTAAGGTAGATAGCTAGTGGGAAGCAGCCGCATAGCACAGGGATATCAGCTCGGTGCTTTGTGACTGCCTGGAGGGGTGGGATAGGGAGGGTGGGAGGGAGGGAGACGCAAGAGGGAAGAGATATGGGAACATATGTGTATGTATAACATTCACTTTGTTATAAAGCAGAAACTAACACGCCATTGTAAAGCAATTATACCCCAATAAAGATGTTAAAAAATAAAATTGTGCCTAAATAAGTGTTGTGAGTTACTTGAAATTGGAGATTTTTAAGTTCTGTGACAGATAAAATTGAAGCATCAGGTGGGTGTTTTGAGAAGATGATCTTTCATAGCCTAAGGAATCTATGACTCTGTGATTTGCTTCAAATCACAGACATAGCAACTATGACAGTTTGAAAGATTTAGGGTGAGGTCTGCATGCCTTGAGGGAAGGCTAGTTGGCCTACTCCACAAGGCTTTCCAGACTGGCATTATCTAGGTGAACACACTGAGGTCAAGGGCCTTTCCTCTCCCTGTAGATCTGGATACTTGATTGAATGAGTTAGTGCTTTAAGTTTCATGGTGCTCAGAAGTCTATCAGGCTGACAGAACTTAGAGGGTAGTGATGTATTTACACTAGTGTCCCCGTTTTCAAATTTAGGATGTGAAATATAGTTCATGGAAGGGCATCCTTATTGCCCCCACCTGATCAGTTCATTTTTTCCTAGTCTGAAAGATTCTTCGAGAGTATAAATTCAAAACTAGGGGAGTGAATTATATGATTTTAACATCTAATGGCATTGGGATCTAATAACATTAAATGCCCAAACAGAGATTTATGGGTGAAGGTATTGTCTCCCTTAATGGGCACTGTCTCTTGCCTCAGTGAATCTCTCTTTCATGCGTCGTTGACTCACCAAACCATCTGAGTGACATGTTATACATTCTCCTTATAGACATGTTAAAGACTTCACTTAATCGCAGCCTTGGAATCTATTAGTCCCATCCAATCTCATCTATTATGTTTTGATATCATAACTTTATCTCTCAGGGTAACTATTTCCCAACCAGGGAGTTAACCAGGTGCTCTAGTAACAGAGTTAAGATCCTAGGGGACATAGTTGAATAACATGAACTGTCTATCGAACATGATCAGGAGCGTGATGAGTCATGACCAGAGGAACACTAGAAGCCAAACTGGGGATGCTAACGTCCTTCCTCAGTAAAAAGAGGTTTTATGGGGGAGGGGGACAACAAAATAAGAACTCTTCTCCTCAGTTTCTACTGGGAAAAATATATAAGAATCCAAAATAGAGAGGAAAATTACATCTATTGAAGTGTAGAAGGTAATAAATGAAGACAATACTAAAACATCCCCTAAGATGAGGGAGAGGTGGAAGCCTGAGTGAGCTTCCAGAGCAACAGAGAACACTTAATTTGATGTCTGACACTATCTCCCCTATGCTCTCCCTCAGCCCCAGTAACATTCATCAAGAAAAGTTGAGATTGATTCTGGAAAAGAAGTTGGAAAACACTCCACTAAGCAGGGACATGTTTCCTTCCTAGAATTAGCCTAGGAATAAGGGGGACAAAGACAAAAATTTCAGGACTTGGGCAACACCATTAAAATATCACATGCAGCTCAGTAGATCATGGTATGTCCAAGTTGGTCTCAATTATTATTATTATTTTTTATTATTATTTTTTGTGGTACGCAGGCCTCTCACCACTGTGGCCTCTGCCATCGCGGAGCACAGGCTCTGGACGCGCAGGCCCAGCGGCCATGGCTCACGGGCCCAGGCACTCCGCGGCATGTAGGATCCTCCTGGACCGGGGCACAAACCTGCGTCCCCTGCATCGCAGGCGGACTCTCAACCAGTGCGCCACCAGGGAAGCCCATGGTCTCAATTATTTAAGTGGGGTTTGTTGCTTGATACTTCTCCCTAGACGTGTTGACTGCATTCCATGGAAGAAGAGAGGAGGGTCCTGAAAACTGACTTTCATGATTTCTGAGTTTCCCATACCAGCTGTATACTAATCAATCTGGATTTCTGAATATAAGTAATTGATAAAAACTCACTAGATGTTTGAGTAGAATGAAAAATTAAACAAATATTTCTAAGTACACAAATTCTAAGTAAAATATTAGTGAATCAAATCCAGGAGCATATTTCGAGAATACACCATAGCGAAGTAGCATTTAGGCCAAAAGCACAAGGATGAGTCATCAAACCAATAATGTAATTCAACACATTAGTACATAAAAATATGTCATATGATTATTCTGAGTTACCCCTTAAAATTAACAAAATTCAAAGTTTATCAATGAATTGAAAAAAATTCTGAAACAAAAAAATTCTTTAACATGATAAATAGCATTTATAACAAGTCACCTGCAAGTATATTTAAAGATGATACACCAAATCCATTTCTAGTAAAGTCAGGAACAAGACCATGTTGTCACCTATTCTCACTATTATGCAAAGTTGCTCTGAAAGTTCAAACCTTAACAATAAAAGTACAATAAATATAAAAAGAATATTATAAATCTTAATTGAAGTACATAAAACAAGACAAATGGAGAAACCGTATTCCTCAGGGGAAAATCCAGTCCTGCAAAAATGTCAATTCTCTCTACATCAATCTACATATTTAATGAAACACTCAAAATCCAATAGGATTTTGGGGGTATATTATATTCATTCTAAACTTCCTCTGGAAGACAAAAATGCAGAATTGGTCAAGAAGATTTAGCAGAGACCTTCAAGATGGTGGAGGAGTAAGACATGGAGATCACCTTCCTCCCCACAAATACATCAGAAATACATCTACATGTGGAACAACTCCTACAGAACACCTACTGAACGCTGGCAGAAGACCTCAGACTTCCCAAAAAGCAAGAAACTCCCCACATACCTGGGTGGGGCAAAAGAAAAAAGGAAAAACAGAGACAAAAGCATAAGGACGGGATCTGCAACACTGGGAGGGAGCTGTGAAGGAGGACAAGTTTCCACACACTAGGAAGCACCTTCACTTGTGAAGAGGGAGGGTGGTTGCAGGGAAGCTTCAGAGCCACGGAAGAGAGTGCAGCAATAGAGGTGCAGAGGGCAAAGTGGAGAGACTCCCACACAGAGGATAGGTGCCGACCAGCACTCACCAGCCTGAGACGCTTGTCTGCTCACCTCCGGGACGGATGGGGGATGGGAGCTGAGGCTCCGGCTTCGCAGGTCAGATCCCAGAGAGAGGACTGAGGTTGGCTGTGTGAACACAGCCTGCAGGGGGCTAGTGTGCCTCAGCTAGTCGTGAGGGAGTCTGGGAAAAAGTCTGGAACTGCCTAAGAGGCAAGAGACCATTGTTCTGGGGTGCATGATGAGAGGGGATGAAGAGCGCCTCCTAAACAAGTTCCAGAGACTGGCGCGAGCCACGGCTATCAGCACGGACACCAGAGATGGGCATGAAACACTAAGGCTGCTGCTGCAGCCACCAAGAAACCTGTGTGCAAGCACAGGTCACTATCCAAATCTCCCCTCCCGGAGCCTGTGTAACCTGTCATTACCAGGGTCCCGAGATCCAGGGACAACTTTCCAGGGAGAATGAACAGTGCACCTCAGACTGTTGCAATGTCACGTCCTTGACTCTGCTGCTGCAGGCTCTCCCCACACTCCATACCGCTACATAACCCCTGAGTGAGCGAGAGCCCCCTACTCAGCTGCTACTTTAACCCTGTCCTGTCTAAGCGAAGAAGCGAGGCCCTCAGGCAACCTAATCAGAGAGGCGGGGCCAAATACAAAGCTAAACCCCTGGAGCTGTGCAAACAAAGAGAGGAAAGGGAAATTTCTCCCAGCAGCCCCAGGAGGAGTGGAATAAATCTTCACAATCAACTTGATGTACCCTGCATCTCTGGAATACCTGAATAGAAAATGAACCACCCCAAAATTGAGGCAGTTAGTTTGGGAGCAACTGTAGACTGGGGGTTTGCTTTCTACATCTAATTTGTTTCTTGTCTTATGTTTATCATAGTTTAGAAATTAGAGATTATCATTGTAGATTTGTTTATTGATTTGGTTGCCCTCTTACTTTTATATATATACATATATTTCCTTTTTCACTTTCTATGAGTGTGTATGTGTATGCTTCCTTCTGTGATTTGGCCTGTACAGCTCTGCATTTACCATTTGTCCCAGGGCTCTCTCTGTTTTTTATTCTTTTAATACTTTTAAAACTTTTAATTGTACATAATTTTTTAAATTTTAATAATTTATTTTATTTTTCCTTCCTTCATTTTTTTTTTTTTTGGCGGTACGTGGGCCTTGCACTGTTGTGGCCACTCCCATTGTGGGGCACAGGCTCCAGACGCACAGGCTCAGTGGCCATGACTTATGGGCCAAGCCGCTCCACGGCATGTGGGATCTTCCCGTACTGGGGCACGAACCCGTGTCCCCTGCATTGGCAGGCGGACTCTCAACCACTGCGCCACCAGGGAAGCCCTTCATTCTTATTTTCTCCTTTTATTCTGAGCCATGTGGCTGATAGGGTTTTGGTGCTCCGGCTGAGTGTCAGGCCTGCGTTTCGGAGGTGGGAGAGCCGAGTTCAGGACATTGGTCCACCATGGACCTCCAGACTCCATGTAATAGCAAACGGCAAAAGCTCTCCCAGAGATCCCCATCTCAACACCAAGACCCAGCTCCACTCATCAAGCAGGAAGCTACAGTGGTGGACACCCTATGCCAAAGAACTGGCAAGACAGGAACACAACAACACCCATTAGCAGAGAGGTGGCCTAAAATTATAATAAGTTCAGAGACACCCCAAAACACACCATCGGACGCAGTCCTGCCCACCACAAAGAGAAGATCCAGCCTAATCCACCAGAAAACAGGCAACAGTCCCCTCCACCAGGAAGCCTACACAGCCCACTGGAGCAAACTTAGCCGCTGGGGGCAGGCACCAAAAATAAAGGGAACTACAAACTTGCAGCATGCAAAAAGGGGACCCCATACGCAGTAAGTTAAGCAAAATGAGAATACAGAGACACATACAGCAGATGAAGGAGGAAGGTAAAAACCCACCAGACAAAACAAATGAAGAGCAAATAGGCAGTCCACCAGAAAGAGAATTAAGAGTAATGATAGTAAAAATGATACAAAATCTTGGAAATAGAATGGAGAAAATACAAGAAATGTTTAACAAGGACCAAGAAGAACTAAAGAGCAAACAAACAATGATGAACAACACAATAAATGAAATAAAAAATTCGCTAGAAGGAATAAATAGCAGAAAAACAGAGGCAGAAGGATGGATAAGTGAACTGGAAGATAAAATAGTAGAAATAACTACCACAGAGCAGAATAAAGAAAAAGGAATGAAAAGAATTTAGGACATGTTCAGAGATCTATGGGACAACATTAAAAGTACCAACATTCAAATTAAAGGGGTACCAAAAGAAGGAGAAAAAAAAAGAGACTGAGGAAATATTTGAAAAGATTATAGTTGAAAACTTCCCTAATATGGGAAATGAAATAGTCAATCAAGTCCAGGAAGGTCAGATAAATCCAAGGAGAAAGACGCCAAAACACATATTAATCAAACTATCAAAAATTAAATACAAGGGAAAAATATTCAAAGCAGCAAGGGAAAAACAACATATGACATACAAGAGTATCCACATCAGGTTTAACAGCTGATCTTTCAGCAAAACGCTGCAAGCCAGAAGGGAGTGGCAGGACATATTTAAAGTGATGAAAGAGGAAAACCTACAACCAAGATTACTCTACCAACCAAGGATCTCATTCAGATTCAATGGAGAAATTAAAAGCTTTACAAACAACTAAAAGCTAAGAGAATCCAGCACCACCAAACCAACTTTAAAACAAATGCTAAAGGAGCTTCTTTAGGCAGGAAACACAAGAGAAGGAAAAGGCCTACAATAACAAACCCAAAACAATTAAGAAAATGAAAATAGGCACATACATATCCATAACTGTCTTAAATATAAATGGATTAAATGCTCCAACCAAAAGACATAGACTGGATGAATAGATACAAAAATAGGGCCCGTATATATGCTGTTAACAAGAGACTCACTTCAGACATAGGGACACATACAGACTGACAGTGAGGGGATGGAAAAAGATATTCCATGCAAATGGAAATCAAAGGAAAGCTGGAGTAGCAATTCTCATATCAGACAAAATAGAGTTTAAAATAAACACTATTACAAGAGGCAGAAAAGGACACTACATAATGATCAAGGGATCAATCTAAGAAGAAGACATAACAATTGTAAATATTTATGCACGCAACAGAGGAGCATCTCAACACATAAGGCAAATGCTAACAGCCAGAAAAGGGGAAATTGACAATATCACAATCATAGTATGGGACTTCAACATCCCACCTTCACCAATGGACAGATCATTCAAAATGAAAATAAGGAAACACAAGCTTTAAATGACACATTACACAAGATGGACTTAATTGACATATATAGGACATTCCATACAAAAACAACAGAATACACTTTCCTCTTAAGTGCTCATGGAACATTCTACAGGATAGATCATTTCTTGAGTCACAAATGAAGCCTTAGTAAATTTAAGAAAATTGAAATCATATCAAGTATCTTTTCTGACCACAACACTATGAGACTAGATATGAATTAGAGGAAAAAATCTGTAAAAAATACAAACACATGAAGGCTATACAATACACTACTAGATAACCAAGAGATCACTGAAGAAATCAAAGGGGAAATTGAAAAACACCTAGGAAAAAAATGTCAAAGAAAACACCACGACCCAAAATCTTGGGACGCAGAAAAAGCATTTCTAAAAGGGAAGTTTATAGCAATACAATCCTACCTCAAGAAACAAGAAACATCTCAAATAAACAACCTAAGCTTACACCTAAAGCAATTAGAGAAAGAAGAACAAAAATCCCGCAAAGTTAGCAGAAGGAAAGAAATCATAAAGATCAGATCAGAAATAAATGAACACAAAATGAATGAAACAATAGCAAACATCAATAAAACTAAAAGCTGGTTTTTGAGAAGATAAACAAAATTGATAAACTGTTATTGAGACTCGTGAAGAAAAAAAGGGAGAAGACCCAAATCAATAGAATTAGAAATGAAAAAGGAGAGGTAACAACTGACAATGCAGAAATACAAAGGATCATGAGAGATTACTACAAGCAACTCTATGCCAATAAAAGGGACAACATGAAAGAAATGGACAAATTCTTAGAAAAGCACAACCTTCTGAGACTGAACCAGGAAGAAATAGAAAATATAAACAGACCAATCACAAACACTGAAATTCAGACAGATTGGAAATCTTCCAACAAACTAAAGCCGAGGACCTGATAGCTTTACAGGTGAACTCTATCAAATATTTAGAGAAGAGCTAACACCTATCCGTCTCAAACTCTTCCAAAATATAGCAGAGGGAGGAACCCTCCCAAACTCATTCTACGAGGCCATCATCACCCAGATACCAAAACCAGACAAAGATGCCACAAAGAAAGAAAAGCACAGGCCAATATCAGTGACAAACATACATGCAAAAATCTTAAACAAAATACTAGTAAACAAAATCCAACAGCACATTAAAAGGATCATACACCATGGTCAACGGGGTTTATGCCAGGAATGCAAGGATTCTTCAATATAGGCAAATCAATCAATGTGATAAACCATATTAACAAATTGAAACAGAAAAAAACATATGATTATCTCAATAGATGCAGAAAAAAATTCGAAAATATTCAACAGCCGTTTATGATAAAAACTCTCCAGAAAGTAGGCAGAGTGGGAACTTACCTCAACATAATAAAGACCATATATGACAAATGCACAGTGAACATTGTCCTTAATGCTGAAAAACTGAAACCATTTCCTCTAAGATCAGGAACAAGACAAAGTTCTCCACTCAGAATTATTATTCAACATAGTTTTGCAAGTTTTAGCCACAGCAATCAGAGAAGAAAAATAAATAAAAGGAATCCAAATCTGAAAAGAAGTAAAACTGTCACTGCAGATAACCTGATAATATACATAGAGAATCCTAAAGATGCTACCAGAAAACTGCTAGAGCTAATCAATGAAATTGGTAAAGTAGCAGGATACAAAATAAATGCGCAGAAATCACTTGCATTCCTATACACTAATGATGAAAAACCTGAAAGGGAAATTAAGGAAACACTCCCATTTACCATTGCAATAAAATACCTAGGAATAAACCTACCTAAGGAGAAAAAAGTCCTGTATGAAGAAAACTATAAGACACTTATGAAAGAAATTAAAGATGATACAAACAGATGGAGAGATATACCATGTTCTTGGGTGGGAAAAATCAACATTGTGAAAATTACTATGCTACCCAAAGCAATCTACAGATTCAATGCAAACCCTATCAAACTACCAATGGCATTTTTCACACACTAGAACAAAAATTTCACAATTTCTATGGAAACACAAAGACCCCAAATAGCCAAAGTAATCTTGAGAAAGAAAAATGGAGCTGGAGGAATCAAGCTCCCTGACGTCAGAGTATAGTACAAAGCTACAGTAATCAAGACAGTATCGTACTGACAGAAAAGCAGAAAAATAGTTCAATGGAACATTATGGAAAGCCCATAGATAAACCCATGCCCATATGGTCACCTTATTTTTGATAAAGGAGGAAAGAATATACAATGGAGAAAAGACAGCCTCTTCAATAAGTGGTGCTAAGAGAACTGGACAGCTACATGTAAAAGAATGAAATTAGAACACTCTGTAATACCATACAGAAAAATAATCTCAAAATGGATTAAGGGCAGAAGAGTAAGACGCGGAGATCACCTTCCTCTCCACAGATACACCAGAAATACATCTACGCGTGGAACAACTCCTACAGAACACCTACTGAACGCTGGCAGAAGACCTCAGACCTCCCACAAGGCAAGGAACCCCCCACGTACCTGGTTAGGGCAAAAGAAAAAACTAAACAGAGACAAAAGGATAGGGACGGGTCCTGCACCAGCGGGAGAGAGCTGTGAAGGAGGAAAAGTTTCCACACACTAGGAAGCCCCTTCGCGGGTGGAGACTTCGGGAGGCGGAGTGGGGGAGCTTGGGAGCCGTGGAGGAGAGCACAGCAACAGGGGGGCGGAGGGCAAAGCGGACAGATTCCAGCGCAGAGGATCGGGCCGACCGGCACTCACCAGCCGAGAGGCTTGTCTGCTCGCCCGCCGGGGCGGGCGGGACTGGGAGCTGAGGCTCCGGCTTTTGTCGGAGCGCCGGGAGAGGACTGAGGTTGGCTGCGTGAGCACAGCCTGCAGGGCGTTGGTGCGCCGCGGCTAGCCGGGAGAGAGTCCGGGGAAAAGTCTGGACCTGCCGAAGAGGCAAGAGACTTTTACGTCCCTCTTTGTTTCCTGGTGCACGAGGAGAGGGGATTAAGAACGCTGCTTGAGAGAGCTCCAGGGACGGGCGCGAGCCGCGGCTAAAAGTGCGGAGCCCAGAGACAGACATGAGACGCTAAGGCCGCTGCTGCCGCCGCCAGGAGGCCTGTGTGCGAACACAGGTCACTAGCCACACGCCCTTCCGGGGAGCCTGTGCAGCCCGCCATTGCCAGGGTCCCGGGATCCAGGGACAACTCCCCCGGGAGAACGCACGGCGCGCCTCAGGCTGCAACGTCACGCCGGCCTCTGCCGCTGCAGGCCCGCCCCACACTCCGTGACCCTCCCTACCCCCCGGCCTGAGTGAGCCAGAGCCTCCGAATCAGCGGCTCCTTTAACCCCGTCCTGTCTGAGCAAAGAACAGACGCCCTCCGGCGACCTACACGCACAGGCGGGGCCAAATCCAAAGCTGAGCCCCTGGGAGCTGTGAGAACAAAGAAGAGAAAGGGAAATCTCTCCCAGCAGCCTCAGAAGCAGCGGATTAAAGCTCCACAATCAACTTGATATACCCTGCATCTGTGGAATACCTGAATAGTCAACGAATCATCCCAAATTAAGGAGCCCTGTGGATGAAAGGCTCTTGGTGCTGCAGCCAGGAGTCAGTGCTGGGTCTCTGTGGTGGGAGAGCCAACTTCAGGACACTCGTCCACAAGAGGCCTCCCAGCTGCACATAATATCAAACAGCAAAAATCTCCGAGAGATCTCCATCTCAAGGCCAGCACCCAGCTTCACTCAACGACCAGCAAGCTACAGTGCTGGACATCCTATGCCAAACAACTAGCAAAACAGGAACACAACCCCACCCATTAGCAGAGAGGCTGCCCAAAATCATAATAAGTCTACAGACACCCCAAAACACACCACCAGACGTGGACCTGCCCACCAGAAAGACAAGATCCAGCCTCATCCACCAGAACACAGGCACTAGTACCCTCCACCAGGAAGCCGACACAACCCACTGAACCAACCTTAGCCACTGGGGACAGACACAAAAAACAACAGGAACTACGAACCTTCAGCCTGCAAAAAAAAAGGAGACCCCAAACACAGTAAGATAAGCAAAATGAAAAGACAGAAAAACACACAGCAGATGAAGGAGCAAGATAAAAACCCACCAGACCTAACAAATGAAGAGGAAATAGGCAGTCTACCTGAAAAAGAATTCAGAATAATGATAGTAAGGTTGATCCGAAATCTTGGAGATAGAATGGACAATAGAATGGACAAAATGCAAGAATCAGTTAACAAGGACCTAGAAGAACTAAAGATGAAACAAGCAACAATGAACAACACAATAAATGAAATTAAAAGTACTCTAGATGGGATCAATAGCAGAATAACTGAGGCAGAAGAACGGATAAGTGACATGGAAGATAAAATAGTGGAAATAACTACTGCAGAGCAGAATAAAGAAAAAAGAATGAAAAGAACTGAGGACAGTCTCAGAGACCTCTGGGACAACATTAAACGCACCAACATTCGAATTATAGGGGTTCCAGAAGAAGAAGAGAAAAAGAAAGGGACTGAGAAAATATTTGAAGAGATTATAGTTGAAAACTTCCCTAATATGGGAAAGGAAATAGTTAATCAAGTCCAGGAAGCACAGAGAGTCCCATACAGGATAAATCCAAGGAGAAATACGCCAAGACACATATTAATCAAACTGTCAAAAATTAAATACAAAGAAAACATATTAAAAGCAGCAAGGGAAAAACAACAAATAACACACAAGGGAATCCCCATAAGGTTAACAGCTGATCTTTCAGCAGAAACTCTGCAAGCCAGAAGGGAGTGGCAGGACATATTGAAAGTGTTGAAGGAGAAAAACCTGCAACCAAGATTACTCTACCCAGCAAGGATCTCATTCAGATTTGATGGAGAAATTAAAACCTTTACAGACAAGCAAAAGCTGAGAGAGTTCAGCACCACCAAACCAGCTCTACAACAACTGCTAAAGGAACTTCTCTAGGCAAGAAACACAAAAGGAGGAAAAGACCTACAATAACAAACCCAAAACAATTAAGAAAATGGGAATGGGAACACACATATCGATAATTACCTTAAATGTAAATGGACTAAATGCTCCCACCAAAAGACACAGATTGGCTGAATGGATACAAAAACAAGACCCATATATTTGCTGTCTACAAGAGACCCACTTCAGACCTAGAGACACATACAGACTGAAAGTAAGGGGATGGAAGAAGGTATTTCATGCAAATGGAAACCAAAAGAAAGCTGGAGTAGCAATTCTCATATCAGACAAAATAGACTTTAAAACAAAGACTATTAGAAGAGACAAAGAAGGACACTACATAATGATCAAGGGATCGATCCAAGAGGAAGATATAACAATTGTAAATATTTATGCACCCAACATAGGTGCACCTCAATACATAAGGCAAATACTGACAACCATAAAAGGGGAAATCGACAGTAACACATTCATAGTAGGGGACTTTAACACCCCACTTTCACCAATGGACAGATCATCCAAAATGAAAATAAATAAGGAAACACAAGCTTTAAATGATACATTAAACGAGATGGAGTTAATTGATATTTATAGGACATTCCATCCAAAAACAACAGAATACACATTTTTCTCAAGTGCTCATGGAACATTCTCCAGGATAGATCATATCTTGGGTCACAAATCAAGCCTTGGTAAATTTAAGAAAATTGAAATTGTATCAAGTATCTTTTCTGACCACAACGCCATGAGACTAGATATCAATTACAGGAAAAGATCTGCAAAAAATACAAACACATGGAGGCTAAACAATACACTACTTAATAATGAAGTGATCACAGAAGAAATCAAAGAGGAAATCAAAAAATACCTAGAAACAAATGACAATGGAGACACAACGACCCAAAACCTGTGGGATGCAGCAAAAGCAGTTCTAAGGGGGAAGTTTATAGCAATACAAGCCCACCTTAAGAAGCAGGAAACATCTCGAATAAACAACCTAACCTTGCACCTCAAGCAATTAGAGAAAGAAGAACAAAAAAACCCCAAAGCTAGCAGAAGGAAAGAAATCATAAAAATCAGATCAGAAATAAATGAAAAAGAAATGAAGGAAACAATAGCAAAGATCAATAAAACTAAAAGCTGGTTCTTTGAGAAGATAAACAAAATAGATAAACCACTAGCCAGACTCATCAAGAAAAAAAGGGAGAAGACTCAAATCAATAGAATTAGAAATGAAAAAGGAGAGGTAACAACTGACACTGCAGAAATAAAAGAGATCATGAGAGATTACTACCAGCAACTCTATGCCAATAAAATGGACAATCTGGAAGAAATGGACAAATTCTGAGAAATGCACAACCTGCCAAGACTGAATCAGGAAGAAATAGAAAATATGAACAGACAAATCACAAGCACTGAAATTGAGACTGTGATTAAAAATCTTCCAACAAAGAAAAGCCCAGGACCAGATGGCTTCACAGGCGAATTCTATCAAACATTTAGAGAAGAGCTAACACCTATCCTTCTCAAACTCTTCCAAAATATAGCAGAGGGAGGAACACTCCCAAACTCCTTCTACGAGGCCACCATCACCTTGATACCAAAACCAGACAAGGATGTCACAAAGAAAGAAAACTACAGGCCAATATCACTGATGAACATAGATGCAAAAATCCTCAACAAAATACTAGCAAATAGAATCCAACATCACATTAAAAGGATCATACACCATGATCAAGTGGGGTTTATTCCAGGAATGCAAGGATTCTTCAATATACGCAAATCTATCAATGTGATAAACCATATTAACAACCTGAAGGAGAAAAACCATATGATCATCTCAACTGATGCAGAGAAAGCTTTTGACAAAATTCAACACCCATTTATGATAAAAACCCTGCAGAAAGTAGGCATAGAGGGAACTTTCCTCAACATAATAAAGGCCATATATGACAAGCCCACAGCAAACATCATCCTCAATGGCGAAAAACTGAAAGCATTTCCACTAAGATCAGGAACAAGACAAGGTTGCCCACTCTCACCACTCTTATTCAACATAGTTTTGGAAGTTTTAGCCACAGCAATCAGAGAAGAAAAGGAAATAAAAGGAATCCAAATCGGAAAAGAAGAAGTAAAGCTGTCACTGTTTGCAGATGACATGATCCTATACATAGAGACCCTAAAGATGCTACCAGAAAACTACTAGAGCTAATCAATGAATTTGGTAAAGTGGCAGGATACAAAATTAATGCACAGAAATCTCTGGCATTCCTATATACTAATGATGAAAAATCTGAAAGTGAAATCAAGAAAACACTCCCATTTACCGTTGCAACAAAAAGAATAAAATATCTAGGAATAAACCTACCTAAGGAGACAAAAGATCTGTATGCAGAAAATTATAAGACACTGATGAAAGAAATTAAAGATGATACAAATAGATGGAGAGATATACCATGTTCTTGGATTGGAAGAATCAACATTGTGAAAAAGACTCTACTACCCAAAGCAATCTATAGATTCAATGCAATCCCTATCAAACTACCACTGGCATTTTTCACAGAACTAGAACAAAAAATTTTGCAATTTGTATGGAAACACAAAAGACCCCGAATAGCCAAAGCAATCTTGAGAACGAAAGAAGGAACTGGAGGAATCAGGCTCCCAGACTTCAGACTATACTACAAAGCTACAGTTATCAAGACGGTATGGTACTGGCACAAAAACAGAAAGATAGATCAATGGAACAGGATAGAAAGCCCAGAGATAAACCCACGCACATATGGTCACCTTATCTTTGACAAAGGAGGCAGAAATGTACCGTGGAGAAAGGACAGCCTATTCAATAAGTGGTGCTGGGAAAACTGGACAGCTACATGTAAAAGTATGAAGTTAGATCACTCCCTAACACCATACACAAAAATAAGCTCAAAATGGATTAAAGACCTAAATGTAAGGCCAGAAACTATCAAACTCTTAGAGGAAAACATAGGCAGAACACTCTATGACATAAATCACAGCAAGATTCTTTCTGACCCACCTCCTAGAGTAATGGAAATAAAAACAAGAGTAAACAAATGGGACCTAATGAAACTTAAAAGCTTTTGCGCAGCAAAGGAAACCATAAAGAAGACCAAAAGACAACCCTCAGAATGGGAGAAAATATTTGCAAATGAAGCAACTGACAAAGGATTGATCTCCAAAATTTATAAGCAGCTCATGCAGCTTAATAACAAAAAAACAAACAACCCAATCCAAAAATGGGCAGAAGACTTAAATAGACATTTCTCCAAGGAAGATATACAGAGTGCCAACAAACACATGAGAGAATGCTCAAAATCACTAATCATGAGAGAAATGCAAATCAAAACTACAATGAGATATCATCTCACACCAGTCAGAATGGCTATCATCAAAAAATCTAGAAACAATAAATGCTGGAGAGGGTGTGGAGAAAAGGGAACCCTCTTACACTGTTGGTGGGAATGTATATTGATACAGCCACTGTGGAGAACAGTATGGAGGTTCCTTAAAAAGCTACAAATAGAACTACCATATGACCCAGCAATCCCACTACTGGGCATATACCCTGAGAAAACCATAATTCAAAAAGAGTCATGTACCAAAATGTTCATTGCAGCTCTATTTACAATAGCCCAGAGATGGAAACAACCTAAGTGTCCATCATCGGATGAATGGATAAAGAAGATGTGGCACATATATACAATGGAATATTACTCAGCCATAAAAAGAGACGAAATTGAGCTATTTGTAATGAGGTGGATAGACCTAGAGTCTGTCATACAGAGTGAAGTAAGTCAGAAAGAGAGAGACAAATACCGTATGCTAACACATATATATGGAATTTAAAAAAGAAAAAATGTCATGAAAAACCTAGGGGTGAAACAGGAATAAAGACACAGACTTACTAGAGAATGGACTTGAGGCTATGGGGAGGGGGAAGGGTAAACTGTGACAAAGCGAGAGAGAGGCATGGACATATATACACTACCAAACGTAAGGTAGATAGCTAGTGGGAAGCAGCCGCATAGCACAGGGTGATCAGCTCGGTGTTTTGTGACCGCCTGGAGGGGTGGGATAGGGAGGGTGGGAGGGAGGGAGACGCAAGCGGGAAGAGATATGGGAATATATGTATATATATAACTGATTCATTTTGTTGTGAAGCTGAAGCTGACATACCATTGTAAAGCAATTATACTCCAATAAAGATGTTAAAAAAAAATACAGATACTAATGAAAAAAAATGGATTAAATATCTAAATGTAAGTTTAGACACTACAAAACTCTTGGAGGAAAACATAGGTGGAATAGTCTATGACATAAATCACAGCAAGACCCTTTTTGCTCCACCTACGAGGGAAATGGAAATAAAAACAAAAATAAACAAATGGAACCTAATGAAACTTAAAAGTTTTTGCACAGCAAAGGAAAACTTAAGCAAGATGAAAAGACAACCCTCAGAATGGGAGACAATATTTGCAAATGAAGGAACTGACAAAGGATTAGTCTCCAAAATTTACAAGCAGCTCATGAAGGTCAATATCTAAAAAACAAAAACCCAATCCAAAAATACGCAGAAGACCTAAATAGACATTTCTCCAAAGAAGATATACAAATTGCCAACAAACACATGAAAGGATGCTCAACATCACTAATCATTGGAGAAATGCAAATTAAAACTCCAATGAGGTATGACTTCATACCAGTCAGAATGGCTATCATCAAAAAATCTACAAATAATAAATGCTGGAAAGGGTGTGGAGTAAAGGGAACCATCTTTCATTGTTCATGGGAATGTAAATTGATACAGCCACTATGGAGAACAGTATGGAAGTTCCTTAAGAAACTAAAAGTAGAAGTACCATATGACACAGCAATCCCACTGCTGGTCATATACCCTGAGAAAACCATAATTCAAAGAGAGTCATGTACCAAACTGTTCATTGCAGCTCTATTTACAATAGCTGGAACATGGAAACAATCTAAGTGTCCATCGACAGATGAATAGATAAAGAAGATGTGGCACATATATACAATGGAATATTACTCAGCCATAAAAAATCGAAATTGAGTTATTTGTAGTGAGGTGGATGTACCTAGATTCTGTTATACAGAGTGAAGTAAGTCACAAAGAGAAAAACAAATACAGTATGCTAACACTTATATATGGAATCTAAAAAAATAAGGAAAAAATGGTCCTGAAGAAACTAGGGCAGGACAGGAATAAAAATGCAGATGTAGATGGTGGACATGAGGACACGGGGAGGTGGAAGGTTAAGCTGGGATGAAGTGTGAGAGCGGCATGTACATATATACACCACCAAATATAAGATAGATAACTAGTGGGAAGCAGCTGAATAGCACAGAGAGATCAGCTTGGTGCTTTGTGACCACCTAGAGTGGTGGGATAGGGAGGATAGGAGGGAGACAAAAGATGGAGGAGATATGGGGATATAGGTATATGAATAGCTGATTCACTTTGTTACAAAGCAGAAACTAACACACCATTGTAAAGCAATTATACTCCAATAAAGATGTCAAAAAAAGAAGAAGAAGAAGATTTAGCAGATGAACTACTGAGAGGGCACTTCCCTTAGCAGATATTAAAACTTGTATCACAAGAATTACAACAGTCTGCAATTGGGAGAAATACAGACCAATATATCACTAAAAGAGAACAGAAACTCCAGAAACAGGTACACATATATAGGAATTCACCGTAAGATGAATATGTGATTACAGATCACTGGGGAAATGATAGGTTGTGCAATAAATGATTTAGGAAAATTGGAACAAATATTAAATCTTCACATCTTACCATACACAAAAAGAAAATACAGAATAAATAAAAATTTATACATAAAAAAATTCTAAACTGGAACTATTTCCACACCTGGTAGTGGGAATATTTTTGAAAAAAAAAACAAACAAAAAGAAAGTACTAATATACTTAATTTATGATGATGTCTTTTTATTAAGGCAAAAAATCACTTAATAGAAAAACAGTCTGAGTATAAACAGCTTATTCATATAAGGAGAAATGCAAAAGGTCATTGAACATATATAAAATTCTTCACCTTACACGCTATCAAGAATATGGAAGGTGGAACAACACAGAGGTATTTGTTTACATATCAAATGGTCACTGATGAAAAGAGAAAATCTTAAAAAAGAAATTCTAGGAGAGCTTCATGATGGCAGAAGAGTAAGACTCGGAGATGACCTTCATCCCCACAAATACATCAGAAATACATCTACATGTGGAACAACTCCTACAGAACACCTACTGAATGCTGGCAGAAAACCTCAAACCTCCCCAAAGGGAAGAAACTCCCCATGCACCTGGGTAGGGTAAAAGAAAAAGAAAAACACAAAGAATAGGGATGGGACCTGCACCAGTGGGAGGGAGCTGTGAAAGAGGAAAGGTTTCCACACACTAGAAGACCCTTTGCAGGCAGAGACTGTGGGTGGCAGAGTGGGGAAGCTTCGGAGCCGCAGAGGGGAGTGCAGCAACAGGGGTACGGAGGGCAAAGCGGAGAGATTCCCTCACAGAGGTGCTGACCTGCACTCACCAGCCTAAGAGGCTTGTCTGCTCACCAGCTGGGTCAGGTGTGGGCTGGCAGCTGAGTCTCAGGTTTCAGAGTTCGGATCCCAGGGAGAGGACTGGGGTTGGCTGCGTGAACATAGCTTGAAGGGGGCTAGTGCACAACCGCTAGCTGGGACGGAGTCTGGGAAAAAGTCTGGAACTGCTCAAGAGGAAACAGACTTTTTCTTCCTTCTTTGTTTCCTGGTGCGCGAGGAGAGGGGATCAAGAGTGCTGCTTAAGGAGCTCCAGAGATGGGCGTGAGCCACGGCTATCAGCGCGGACCCCAGAGATGGGCATGAGATGCTAAGGCTGCTATTGCAGCCACCAAGAAGTCTTTGAGTGAGCACAGGTCACTATCCACACTGCCCCTACCGGGAGCCTGTGCAGCCCGCCACTGCCAGGGTCCCGTGATCCCGTGACAACTTCCTTGGGAGAATGCACGGCACACCTCAGGCTGCTGCAACGTTATGCCGGCCTCAGGCGCCACAGGCTCGCCCCGCATCCATACCCCTCTCTGCCCCCGGCCTGAGTGAGCCAGAGCTGCTACTTTAACCCCGTCCTGGCTGAGGGAAGAACAGATGCCCTCAGGCGACCTATACAAAGAGGCGGATCCACTTCCAAAGCTGAACCCCGGGAGCTGGGTGAACAAAGAAGAGACAGGGAAATCTCTCCCAGCAGCCACAGGAGCAGTGGATTAAATCTCGACAATCAACCTGATGTACCCTGCAACTGTGGAATACCTGAATAGACAATGAATCATCCCAAATTGAGGAGGTGGAGTTTGGGAGCAATGATCCTATATTTTTTCCCTTTTTCTTTTTTTCTGAGTGTTTATGTGTATGCTTCTGTGTCTGATTTTGTCTATATAGCTTTGCTTTTACCATTTGTCTGAGGGTTCTGTCCGTTTTTTTTGTTTGTTTGTTTTTTACTTAAAAATATTTTGTTTCTTAATTATTTTTGATTTTTGATTTTAATAACTTTATTTTCTTTCTTTCTTTTCTTTCTTTCTTTCCCTTCCTTCTTCCTTCCTTCCTTCCTTCTTTCTTTCTTTCTTTGTTTCTTTCTTTCTTTCTTTCCTCCATTTTATTCTGAGCCATGTGGAGGACAGGCTTTGGTGCTCCAGCAAGGCGTCAGGGCTGTGCCACTGAGGTGGGAGAGACAAGTTCAGGACAGTGGTCCACAAGAGACTTCCCAGCTCCATGTAATATCAAATGGCAAAATCTCCCAGAGATCTCCATCTCAACACCAGCACCCAGCTTCACTCAAAGAACAGAAAGGTACAGTGCCGGAAACCCTATGCCAAACAAGTAGCAATACAGGAACATACTCCACACATTAGCAGAGAGGATGCCTAAAATCATAATAAGGCCACAGACACCCCAAAACACACCACCAGACGTGGACCTGCCCACCAGAAAGAAAAAATCCAGCCTCATTCACCACAACAGAGGCACTAGTCCCCTCCACCAGGAAGCCAACACAACCCCCTAAACCAACCTGAGCCACTGGGGACAGTCACCAAAAACAATGGGAACTACGAATCTACAGCCTTCGAAAAGGAGACCCCAAAACACCGTAAGTTAAGCAAAATGAGAAGACAGAGAAACACACAGCAGATGAAGGAGTAAGGGGAAAACTCACCAGACATAAAAAATGAAGAGAAAATAGGCAGTCTACCTGAAAAAGAATTCAGAATAATGATAATAAAGATGATCCAAAATCTTGGAAACAGAATGGAGAAAATACAAGAAACGTTTAACAAGGACCTAGAAGAACTAAAGAGCAAAGAAACAGTGATGAACAACACAATAAATGAAATTAAAAATTCTCTAGGAGGGATCAACAGAATAACTGAGGCAGAAGAATGGATAAGTGACCTGGAAGATAAAATACTGGAAATAACTACTGCAGAGCAGAATAAAGAAAAAATAATGAAAAGAATTGAGGACGGACTCAGAGACGTCTGGGACGATACTAAAGACACCAACATTCAAATTATAGGGGTCCCAGAAGAATAAGAGAAAAAGAAAGTGACTGAGAAAATATTTGAAGAGATTATAGTTGAAATTTTCCCTAATATGGGAAAGGAAATAGTTACTCAAGTCCAAGAAGCACAGAGAGTCCCACAGAGGAGAAATCCAAGGAGAAACATGCCAAGACACATGTTAATCAAACGAACAAAAATTAAATACAATGAACAAATATTAAAGTAGCAAGGGGAAAACAACAAATAACAAATAAGGGAATCCCCATAAGGTTAACACCTGATCTTTCAGCAGAAACTCTGCAAGCCAGAAGGGACTGCCAGGACATATTTCAAGTGATGAAGGAGAAAAACCTACAACCAAGATTACTCTACCCAGCAAGGATCTCATTCAGATTTGATGGAGAAATTAAAAACTTTACAGACAAGCAAAAGCTGAGAGAGTTCAGCACCACCAAACCAGCTTTACAACAAATGCTAAAGGAACTTCTCTAGGGAGGAAACACAAGAGAAGGAAAAGACCTACAATACTAAACCCAAAACAATTAAGAAAATGGTAATAGAAACACAAGTATTGATAATTACCTTAAATGTAAATGGATAAAATGTTCCAATGAAGTGACACAGACTGGCTGAATAGATACCAAAACAAACCCATATATATGCTGTCTACAAGAGACCCACTTCAGACCTAGGGACACATACAGACTGAAGTGAGGGGATGGAAAAAGATATTCCATGCAAATGGAAATCAAAAGAAAGCTGGAGTAGCAATTCTAATATCAGACAAATACACTCTAAAACAAAGACTATAACAAGAGACAAAGAAGGAAACTACATAATGATCAAGGAATCAATCCAAGAAGAAGATATAACAATTGTAAATATTTATGCACCGAACGTAGGAGCACCTCAATACATAAAGCAAATACTAACAGTCATAAAATGGGAAATCGACAATAACACAATCATAGTAGGGGACTTTAACACCCCACTTTCACCAATGGACAGATCATCCGAAGTTAAAATAAATAAGGAAATTCAAGCTTTAAATGATATATTAAACAAGATGGATTTAATGGATATTTATAGGACATTCCATCCAGAAACAACAGAATTCACATTCTTCTCAAGTGCTCATGGAATATTCTCCAGCGTAGATCATATCTTGGGTCACAAATCAAGCCTTGGTTAATTTAAGAAAACTGAAATTGTACCAAGTATCTTTTCTAACCACAATGCGATGAGACTAGATAGCAATTACAGGAAAAAACATGTAAGAAATAAAAACACATGGATGCTAAACACACACTACTTAATAACCAAGAGATCACTGAAGAAATCAAAGAGGAAATCAAAAAATACCTAGAAACAAATGACAATGAAAACACGATGACCCAAAAGCTATGACATGCAGCAAAACCATTTCTAAGAGGCAAGTTTATAGCAATACAATCTCACCTTAAGAAATGAGAAACATCACAAATAAACAACCTAACCTTACACCTAAAGCAATTAGGGAAAGAAGAACAAGAAACCACAAAGATAGCAGAAGGAAATAAATCATAAAGATCAGATCAGAAATAAATGAAAAAAATGAAGGAAACGATAGCAAAGATCAATAGAACTAAAAGCTGGCTCTTTGAGAAGATAAAAAAAATTGATAAACCATTAGGCAGACTCATCAAGAAAAAAAGGGAGAAGACTCAAATCAATAGAATTAGAAATGAAAAAGGAGAGGTAACAACTGACACTGCAGAAATACAAAGGATC
Organism: Aethalodelphis obliquidens; assembly: GCF_003676395.1. NCBI lineage: Eukaryota > Metazoa > Chordata > Mammalia > Artiodactyla > Delphinidae > Aethalodelphis > Aethalodelphis obliquidens. The sequence continues at coordinate 2,483,851 of NW_020838052.1, read as the reverse complement.
ATGAGAGATTACTACAAGCAAATGTATGCCAATAAAATGGATAACCTGGAAAAAGTAGACAAATTCTTAAATATGCACAACCTTCTGAGACAAAACCAGGAAGAAACAGAAAATATGAGCAGACCAATAACAAGCACTGAAATTCAAACTGTGATGAAAAACCTTCCAACAAACAAGAGCCCAGGACCAGATGGCTTCACAGGTGAATTCTATCAAACATTTAGAGAAAAGCTAACACCTATCCTTCTCAAACTCTTCCAAAATGTAGCAGAGGGAGCAATACTCCCAAACTCATTCTACGAGGCCACCATCACCCTGATATGAAAACCAGACAAGCATGTCACAAAGAAAGAAAACTACAGGCCAATATCACTGATGAACATAGATGCAAAAATCCTCAACAAAATACTAGCAAACAGAATCCAACAGCACATTAAAAGGATCATACACGATGATCAAGTGGGATTTATCCCAGGAATGCAAGGATTCTTCAATATACGCAAATCAGTCAACGTGATACCCCACATTAACATGTTGAAGGAGAAAAACCATACGATCATCGCAATAGATGCAGAGAAAACTTTAGACAAAATTCAACACCTATTTATGATAAAACCCTCCAGAAAGCAGGCATAGAGGGAACTTTCCTCAACATAATAAAGGACATATAGGACAAACCCATAGTCAACATCGTCCTCAATGGTGAAAAATTGAAACCATTCCCACTAAGATCAGGAACAAGACAAGGTTGCCCACTCTCACCCTATTATTCAACATACTTGTGGAAGTTTTAACCACAGAAATCAGAGAAGAAAAAGAAATAAAAGGAATCCAAATCTGAAAAGAAGTAAAGCTGTCCCTCTTTGCAGAGGACATGATACTATACATAGAGAATCCGAAAGATGCTACCTGAAAACTACTAGAGCTAATCAATGAATTTGGTAAAGTTGCAGGATACAAAATTAATGCACAGAAATCTCTTGCATGCCTATACCATAATGATGAAAACTCCGAAAGTGAAATTAAGAAAACACTCCCACATACCACTGCAACACAAATAATAAAATGCCTAGGAATAAACCTACCTATGGAGATAAAAGACCTGTATGCAGAAAATTATAAGACACTGATGAAAGAAAGTAAAGATGATACAAATAGATGGAGAGATATACCATGTTCTTGGATTGGAAGAATCAACATTGTGAAAATGCGTATACTACCCAAAGCAATCTACAGATTCAATGCAATCCCTATGAAACTACCACTGGCATTTTTCACAGATCTAGAACAAAAAATTCCAGAATTTCTATGGAAACACAAAAGATCCCGAATAGCCAAAGTAATTTTGAGGAAGAAAATGGAGCTGGAGGAATTAGGCTTCCTGATTTCAGGCTATACTACAAAGTTACAGTAATCAAGACAGTATGGTAGTGGCACAAAGATCAAAATGCAGATCAATGGAACAGGATAGGAAGCTCAGAGATAAAGCCATGCACACATGGGCACCTTACCTTTGATAAACGAGGCAAGAATATACAGTGGAGAAAAGACTGCCTCTTCAATAAGTGGTGCTCGGAAAACTGGACAGCTACATGTAAAAGAGTTAAATTAGAACACTCCCTAACCCCATACACAAAAATAAACTCAAAATGTATTAAAGACCTAAATGTAAGGCGAGACACCGTCAAACTCTTAGAGAAAAACATAGGGAGAAACCACTGTGACATAAATCACACCAAGATCCTTTTTGACCCACCTCCTAGCGAAATGGAAATAGAAACAAACAAATAGGACCGAATGAAATTTAAAAGCTTTTGAACAGCAAAGGAAACCATAAACAAGACGAAAAGACAACCCTCACAATGGGAGAAAATACTTGCAAATGAAGCAACTGAGAAAGGATTAGTCTCCATAATTTACAAGCAGCTCATACAGCTCAACATTAAAAAAAACCAAACCAATCAAAAAATGGGTAGAAGACCTAAACAGATACTTCTCCAAAGAAGATACACAGATTGCCAACAGACACATGTAAGAATGCTCAACATCATTAATCATTAGAGAAATGCAAGTCAAAACTACAATGAGGGGCTTCCCTGGTGGTGCAGTGGTTGAGAGTCCGCCTGCCGATGCAGGGGACACGGGTTCATGTTCCGGTCCAGGAAGATCCCACATGCCACGGAACGGCTGGGCCCGTGAGCCATGGCTGCTGAGCCTATGTGTCTGGAGCCTGTGCTCTGCTATGGGAGAGGCCACAACAGTGAGAGGCCTGCATACCACAAAAAAAAAAAAGAAAAATGATGGAAAATAATGAAGTGAATCTCTATTTTCTGACTTGGAAAATTTTATTTTTTATATTCATATATTTTTATCAATGTGAAAAAAATAAATGCTCTAATAGGAAAATGGGATATATATATATATATACACACATACATGTCATATATGTCACATATATTAACTAAAATGTTAAGTTGTTTCCCCATACTCTTTTTGTTCTTGGAATTCGATATGGGTAGGGATAGGATTTTCTACTCTATTCAATTCTGAAATTGTTTTTGTTTTAATAAGAAATAGAAGCCACATTTTACATTTAAAAGTGAAAATCTGGGAATGAAGGAGAAAAGGTTTGTAACAATAAGTTAAATTTAAAAACTATTTATAGTATGTCAAAACTTTTACATGCATATATTAAAACATATAAAACTGGGTAAAAACGTTAAAATTATGGAGGTTATCTCTTGTTATGAGGGTCTTAAAATTTTCTTCATTTTATTTTACATTTTAAATTTATTTTATGAGTATTTCTTTTATAATAAAATAATTATTTTTTAAAGGCTAACTGGTAAGTGTGAATTTGGAAACTGGGAGACCAAATGAAAGAGACTACCTGCACATAAATGTTTATAGCAGCTTTATTCAGGATCACCATATCTAGAAGCAACCAATAAGTCTCGTTCAATAGGTAAAAAAACTGTGGAACACTAATACAATGGAATGTTATTCAGTGATTAAAAATAAATCAGGTATCAAGCCAAAAGGAGACATCAATGAATCTTAAATTATTAAATGCAAATTGCTAAGTGAAAGAAACCACTCTGAAAAGGCTACATACTGTATGATTCCAATTATGTGTAGTGATGATAATGGTTGCCAGGGGCTCAGAGGACTGAATAGACCACACACACAGAATTTTTAGGGAAGGAAAACTATTCTACATTTTACTGTAATGGTGAATCTTAATGTATGCAAATTTTAAAAAATCATTTAGGAGGTTGGGGGATGCCAGGATGGAAGTTAGAATGTGAGAAAACAATATAATTGTGTTACAAATGTACGAAACAACTTCACTGAACGGTATGAGGAGAATGGTGCTGACTTAAGTAACTTTGGAAATGAGTAGTCTGTAATACTAAAGGCAAAATAAACTATATATAAGCACTATACTCTAGCTAATAAAGTTGTTTCCCACAGGAATAAGGGTTAACAATTGAGATACTGCTGTACATGTATACATGAATTAAACAATTGTGTAAATGGATGGCAGATGGTGGGAGTCAAGTTTCTCACTTTTGGAGTGGAATGTTACAGATAAGTAAGGGGGCGGGTCACATGAATGATACATATGGATTATTAATGTTCCTTTTGGTAATGGATTAGAATTGACATCAGCAATATCTCATGTTTCACTTAATATAGATACAGATTATTACATATGGAATATTTATAGATATGTGTATATATGTGGGTTAGTATACGTACACTTATTTCCTTGCTCAGTCAGCTGAGAGGGCCTAGAAGCAATGAAGTCCTAGTAATAATGAGTGCATCTAGCACCCATGTCTTGGTTTTTAATGTCATTCTCCAATAAATGGAACTATGGCTCCCAGACGAACCTGAGCCAAGAAATACAGTTGAGCTTGGAGCATCTTATGGTGCCAATAAGTAAGGAAATGTTCAAAAAAAATGATGGAGGTATGTCAAAAGGCGTTGGGAGTCAACCTAAAAAAACATCCAATGGTCAAACCTGGAACAATTTTGAGTAACAAAATAAAGTAGTATCGGACTATAATCCAAAATATAAAATAAATATTCATGAGTCTGCACTGATATAAATACATTATTAAATAAACAAATGATGGGAGAGACAAATCTCTCATGCAGAATAATTCCTAATGAATTGTGTAGGTACTTCACCTTCAGGGAGGTGGAACAACTCTCCACCTACGTGTGGGCTGCATGTAGTAAATTCCTTCCAAACAGTACAGTACTGAAAGGGAAAAAGAGTAACTTCACAGTGGATAAAAACTGATATACACTACCTCAAGCTAGGTGATCAAAATCAATATGAACAGTTATAAGTCATAATGACAGTATGCATGCTTGATATGATGTGATGAAAATGGCACATTATTGCTGTGATCTTCCAACTCAAAATCCATAACTCCAGGTTGATCATGAGGAAAATATCAAATACAATATCGAAACAAATTCCAATTCAGGGACACTCCACAAAATACCTGCCCAATACTCCTCATTCTATCAAGATCTTCCAAAACAAGGAAAAGTCTGAGAAGCTGTCACAGGCAAGAGGAGCCTAAGGAAATGATGACTAAATGTAATTGTTTTATCATGGATGGGCTAACTGGAACAGAAGAAAGACATTAGATAAAAACTAAGAAAATCTGAATAAAGGATAGACTTGACTTAATAATAATGCATCGATATTTCTTCATTGTTGTAATAAATATACCATACTAATGTAAAATGTGAAAAATAGGGGAAACTTGGTGTGGGGTATACGAGAACTCTATTGTTTTCCTAGGTTTTCTGTAATCAAAAACATTTTAAAATAAAAAGTTTATTTAAAAATAAGTCAAAGGGGGGAGACTGTCAATATGGCAGAGGAGTAAGACATGGAGATCACCTTCCTCCCCACAAATACATCAAAAATACATCTACACGTGGAACAACTTCTACAGAACACCTACTGCATGCTGGCAAAAGACCTCAGCTTCCCAAAAGGCAAGAAAATCCCCATGTACCTGGGTAGGGTAAAAGAAAAAATAAAAAACAGAGACAAAAGAATAGTGATGGGGGGCTTCCTTGGTGGTGCAGTGGTTGAGAGTCTGCCTGCTAATGCAGGGGACACGGGTTCGAGCCCTAGTCTGGGAAGATCCCACATGCCGTGGAGCAACTGGGCCCGTGAGCCACAACTACAGAGCCTGCGCGTCTGGAGCCTGTGCTCTGCAACAAGAGAGGCCGCGATAGTGAGAGGCCTGCGCACCGCGATGAAGAGTGGCCCCCGCTTGCCACAACTAGAGAAAGCCCTCGCACAGAAACGAAGGCCCAACAGAGCCAAATAAGTAAATAAATAAACAAATGTGGGGTTTAAAAAAAAACAAAAGAAAAGTATTAAAAAAAAAAAGAATAGTGATGGGACCTGCACCTCTGGGAGTGAGCTGTCAAGGAGGAAAAGTTTCCACACACTAGGAAGCCCCTTCACTGGCAGAGACAGGGGGTAGTGGGGGGGGGAAGCTTTGGAGCCAGAGAGGAGAGCGCAGCAACACAGGTGCTGAGGGCAAAGCGGAGAGATTCCCACACAAAGGATCAGTGCTGACCAGCACTCACCAGCCTGAGACACTTGTCTGCACACCCACCAAGACGGGTGGGGGTGGGGAGCTGAGGCTCCGGCTTTGCAGATCAGATATCAGGGAGGACTGGGGTTGGCTGTGTGAAGACAGACTGAAGGGGGCTAGTGCACCCCAACTATCCAGGAGGGAATCAGGGAAAAGTCTGGACCTGCCAAAGAGGCAAGAGACAATTGTTTCAGGGTGTGGGAGGAGAGGGGATTCAGAGCACCACCTAAACGAGTTCCAGAGATGGGTGTGAGCCATGGCTATCAGCACCACAGACAGGCATGAAATGCTAATGCTGCTGCCACTGCCACCAAAAATCCTGTGTGCAAGCACAGGTCACTACCCACAGCTCCCCTGGGAGCCTGTGCAGCACACCACTGCCAGGGTTCTGAGATCCAGGGACAACTTCCCCGGGAGAACACATAGCATGCCTCAGGCTGTTGCAAAGTCATGCTGACCTCTGCCACCACAGGCTCGTCCCGCATTCCAATGATGACTACCGTACCCCTCTGTCTCCCCGGCCTGAGATAGCAAGAGAGCCTTAATAAGCCATTGCTTTAACCCCCTGCTGTCTGGCAAGGGAACAGATGCCTGAGGGCAGCCTACATGCAGAGGTGGGGCCAAAACCAAAGCTGAACCCCAGGAGATGTGCAAACAAAGAAGAGAAAGGGAAATTGCTCCGTGCAGCCTCAGGAGAAGCGGATTAAATCCCCACAATCAACTTGATGTACCCTGCATCTGTGGAATACCTGAACAATGAATGTTCCCAAAATTGAGGCAGTGGACTTTGGGAGCAACTGTAGACGTGGGGTTTGCTGTCTGCAACTGATTTGTTTCTGATTGTTTATCTAACTTTAGTTTTTAGTGCTTGTTATTATTGGTGGATTTGTTTATTGGTTTGGTTGATCTTTTTTTTTAATTTTTTATTTATTTTTAAAATTTTATTACTTTTTATTTTATAATTTTTAAATTTTATTATTATTTTTATTTTATTTTATTTTCTTCCTTTTTTTCCTCCCTTTTCTTGTGAGCAATTTGGATGACAGGGTCTTGGTTCTCCAGCCAGGAGTCAGGCCTGAGACTCCAAGGTGGGAAAGCCGAGTCCAGGACATTGGACTAACAGAAACCTCCCAGCCCCATGTAATATCAATTGGGGAGAGCTCTCCCAGAGATCTCCGTCTCAACACTAAGACCTAGCTCCACCCATCGGGCAGCAATCTCGAATGCTGGATGCCCAATGTGAAACAACTAGCAAGACAGAAACACAACTCCACCCATTAGCAGAGAGGCTGCCTAAATTCATACTAAGTTCACACATACCCCAAAACACATCACTGGATGTGTTCCTGCCACCAGAAAGACAAGATCCAGCCCAACCCAGCAGAGCAAAGGCACCAATCCCCTCCACCAGGAAGCCTACATAACCCACTAAACGAACCTCACCAACTGGGGGCAGACACCAAAAACAACGGTAACTACGAACCGGCAGCCTGTGAAAAGGAGACCCCAAACACAGTAAGTTAAACAAAATAAGACAGAGAAATATGCAGCAAATGAAGAAGCAAGGTAAAAACTCACCAGACCAAACAAATGAAGGGGAAATAGGCAGAACAGAATTCAGAATGATGATAGTAAAGATTATCCAAAATCTTGGAAATAGAATGGAGAAAATACAAGAAACGTTTAACAAGGACCTAGAAGAAGTAAAGAACAAACAAACAATGATGAACAACACAATAAATGAAATTTAAAATTCTGTAGAAGGAATCAATAGCAGAATAACTGAGGCAGAAGAACGGATAAGAGATCTGGAAGGTAGAATAGTGGAAATAACTGTCACAGAGCAGAATAAAGAAAAAAGAATGAAAAGAATTGAGGACAGTCTGAATAATTCTGGGACAACATTAAACACACCAACATTCGAATTATAGGGTACCCAGAAGAAGAGGAAAAAAAAAGGGTCTGAGAAAATATTTGAAGAGATTGTAGTTGAAAACTTCCCTAATATGGGAAAGGAAATAATCAATTACAGGAAGTGAGCGAAACTCATACAGGATAAATCCGAGGAGAAAGACGCCAAGACACATATTAATCAAACTATCAAAAATTAAATATAGAGAAAAAATATTAAAAGCAGCAAGGGAAAAGCAACAAAAACATACAAGGGAATTTCCATAAGGTTAACAGCTAAACTTTCAGCAGAAACCCTGCAAGCCAGAAGGGAGTGGCAGGACATATTTAAAGCGATGAAAGGGAAAAACCTACAACCAAGATTACTCCACCTAGCAAGGATGTCATTCGGATTCGACGGAGAAATTAACACCTTTACAGACAAGCAAAAGCTAAGAAAATTCAGCACCACCAAACCATCTTTAAAACAAATGCTATGGCTTCCCTGGTGACACAGTGGTTGAGAGTCTGCCTGCCGATGCAGGGAATATGGGTTCGTGCCCCGGTCCAGGAAGATCCCACATGCCACGGAATGGCTGGGCCCGTGAGCCATGGCCACTGAGCCTACGTGCCCAGAGCCTGTGCTCTGCTATGGGAGAGGCCACAACAGTGAGAGGCCTGCATACTGCAAAAAACAAAAACAAAAACAAAAAAACAAACAAAAAAAACAAATGCTAAAGGAACTTCTCCAGGCAGGAAACAAAAAAGAAGGAAAAGACCTACAAAAACAAACCCAAAACATTTAAGAAAACGGTAATAGGAACATAAATGTCGATAACTACCTTAAAAGTAAATGGCTTAAAAATTTCAACGAAAAGACACAGACTGGCTGAATGGATACAAAAACAAGACACATATATATGCTGTCTACAAGAGACCCACTTCAGACATACATACACATACAGACTGAAAATGAGATGATGGAAAAAGATATTCCATGCAAATGGAAATAAAAAGAAAGCTGGAGTAGCAATTCTTCTATCAGACAAAATAGACTTTAAAATAGAGACTATTACAAGAGGCAAAGAAGGACACTACATAATGATCAAGGAATCAATCCAAGATGAAGATATAACAACTGTAAATACTTATGCACCCAACAGAGGAGCACCTCAATACATAAGGCAAATACTAACAGCCAGAAAAGGGAATATCGACAGTAACACAATCATAGTAGGGGACTTTAACACCCCACTTTCACCAAAGGACAGATCATCCAAACTAAAAAGAAATAAGGAAACACAAGCATTAAATGACACATTACGCAAGATGGACTTAATGTATATTTATAGGACATTCCATCCAAAAACAACAGAATACACTTTCTTCTCAAATGCCCATGGAACATTCTCCAGGGTAGAATGTGACCTTGGGTCACAAATCAAGCCTTGGTACATTTAAAATGGAAATCGTATCAAGTATCTTTTCTGACCACAACGCTATGAGACTAGATATCAATTACAGGAAAAAAAGTGTAAAAAACGCAAACATATGGAGGCTAATCAATACGCTACTAAATAACCAAGAGATGACTGCAGAAATCAAAGAGGAAATCGAAAAGTACATAGAAATAAATGACAATGAAAACACGACAATCCAAAACCTATGAGATGTAGCAAAAGCAGTTCCAAGAGGGAAGTTTATATATAGCAAGACAACCCTAACTCAAGAAACAAGAAACAACTCAAATAAAAAACCTAACCTTATATCTAAAGCAATTAGAGAAAGAAGAAAAAAACCCAAACTTAGAAGAAGGAAAGAAATCATAAAGATCAGACCAGAAATAAATGAAAAAGAAATGAATGAAACAATAGCAAACATCAATAAAACTAAAAGCTGGTCTTAGAGAAGATAAACAAAACTGATAAATCATACCCAGACTCATCAAGAAAAAAAGGAAGAAGACGCAAATCAACAGAATTAGAAATGAAAAAGAAGTAACAACTGACACTGCAGAAATAAAAGGATCATGAGAGATTACTACAAGCAACTCCATGCCAATAAAATAGATAACCTGAAAGAAATGGACAAATTTTAGAAAGGCACAACCTTCCGAGACTGAACCAGGAAGAAACAGAAAGTTTGAACAGACCAGTCAAAAACACTGATATTAAAACTGTGATTAAAAATCTTCAAACATATATATGTGTTAGAGAAGAGCTAACTCCTATCCTTCTCCAACTCTTCCAAAATATAGCAGAGGGAGGAACACTCCCAAACTCATTCTGAGGCCATCACCCCAATACCAAAACCAGAAAAAGATGTCTCAAAGAAAGAAAACTACAGGCCAATATCACTGATGAACATAGATGCCAAAATCCTCAAAAAAACAGCAGCAAACAGAATGCAAAAGCACATTAAAAGAATCATACACCATGATCAAATGGGGTTTATCCCAGTAATGCAAAGATTCTTCAATAAATGCAAATCAGTCAATGTGGTATAACATATTAACAAATTGAAGGACAAAAACCATTTCATCTCAATAGATGCAGAAAAAGCTTTTGACAAAATTCAACACCCATTTATTTATGATAAAAATCGTCGAGAAAGTGGGCACAGAGAGATCCTAATTCAATATCATAAAGGCCATATATGACAAACCCACAGCCAACATCGCTCTCAATGGTGAAAAACTGAAACTATTTCCTCTAAGATCAGGAACAAGACGAGGTTGCCCACTCTTCCACTGTTATTCAGCATAGTTTTGGAAGTTGTAGCCATGGCAATCAGAGAAGAAAAGGAGATAAAAGGAATCCAAAATGGAAAAGAAAGTGTCACTATTTGCAGATGACATCATATTATACACAGAGAATCCTAAAGATACTACCAGAAAACTACTAGAGCTAATCAATGACTTTGGTAAAGTAGCAGGATATAAAATTAAGGCACAGAAATCTCTTGCATTCCTGTACAATAATGATGAAAAATCTGTAAGAGAAATTAAGGAAACACTCCCATTTACCATTGCAACAAAAAGAATTAAATACATAGGAATAAATCTACTGAAGGAGACAAAAGACCTTTATGCAGAAAACCATTAAGAAACTTATGAAAGAAATTAAAAGACAATACAAACAGAAGGACAGATACACCATGTTCTTGGATTGGAAGAATCTACATTGTGAAAATGACTAAACTACCCAAAGCAATCTACAGATTCAATGCAATCCTTATCAAACTACCAATGGCATTTTGCACAGAAGTACAACAAAAAATTTCACAATTTGCATTGAAACACAAAAAACAGCGAACAGTCAAAGAAATATTGTGTAAGAAAAACGGAGCAGGAGGAATCGGCCTCCTTGACTTCAGATTATACTACAGAGGTACAGAAATCAAGATAGTATGGAGGAGGGCCGGGAAGATGGCGCAAGAGTAAGATGCGGACATTCCCTTCCTCTCCACAGATATATCAGAAATACAAGTACATGTGGAACTGCTCCTATAGAACACCCACTGAACGCTGGCAGAGAACTCAGACCTCCCAAAAGGCAAGAAATTGCCCAAGTACCTGAGTAGCGCAAAAGAAAAAAGAATAAACACAGACAAAAGCATAGGGACGGGACCTGCACCACTGGGAGGGAGCTGTAAAGGAGGAAAGGTTTCCAAACACTATGAAGCCCCTTTGCAGGTGGAGACTGTGGGTGGCAGAGGAGGGAAGCTTCAAAGCCGCAGAGGAGAGCACAGCAATACGGGTGCGGAGGGCAAAGCGGAGAGACTCCTGCACAGACGATGGGTGCCAACTGGCACTCACCAGCCCAAGAGGCTTGTCTGCTCAACCGCCGGGGCGGGCGGGGGCTGGGAGCTGAGGCTCGGGCTTCCATCGGTTGGTCGAATTGCAGGGAGAGGACTGGGGTTGGTGGCGTGAACAGAGCCTGAAGGGGTTAGTGCACCATGGCTAGCCAGGAGGGAGTCTGGAAAAAGTCTGGACCTGCCGAAGAGGCAAGAGACTTTTCTTCCCTCTTTGTTTCCTGGTGCCCAAGAAGAGAGGATTAAGAGCACTGCTTAAAGAAGCTCCAGAGACGGGTGCGAGCCGTGGCTAACAGCACAGACTCCAGAGACGGGCATGAGACGCTAAGGCTGCAGCTGCCGCCACCAAGAAGCCTGTCTGGGAGCACAGGTCACTATCCACACCTCCCCTTCCGGGAGCCTGTGCAGCCTGCCACTGCCAGGGTCCCGTGATCCAGGGACAACTTCCCCAGGAGAAAGCAGAGAGCACCTTAGGCTGGTGCAACGTCCCGCCGGCCTCTGCCACTGCAGGCTCGCCCTGCATTCACACCCCTCCCTCCCCCTGGCCTGAGTGAGCCAGAGCCCCTGAATCAGCTGCTCCTTTATCCCTGTCCTGTCTAAGCGAAGAACAGATGCTGTCAGGGGACCTACACGAAGAGGAGGGGCCAAATCCAAAGCTGTGCGCCGGGAGCTGTGTGAACATAGTAGAGAAAGGAAAATTTCTCCCAGCAGCCTCAGGAGCAGAGGATTAAACCTCTACAAACAATGTGATGTACCCTGCATCTGTGGAATACCTGAATAGACAATGAATCATCCCAAATTGAGGAAGTGGACTTTGAGAGCAAGATATATTATTTTTTCCCCTTTTCCTCTTTTTGTGAGTATGTGTATGCTTCTCTGTGAGATTTTGTCTGTATAGCTTTGCTTTCACCATTTGTGCTAGGGCTCTGTCCGTCCGTATATTTATTTTTTTACTTAAAATATTTTTTCGTAATAATTATTTTTTATTTTAACAACTATTTTATTTTATCTTTATTTTATCCTTTTTCTTCTTCACCGTTCTTTCTTTCTTCCTTTCTTTCTTTTCTTCTTTCTTTATTTCTTACTTTCTAATTTTTCTCCCTTTTATTCAGAGCCATGTGGATGAAAGGCTCTTGGTGCTGCAGGCAGCAGTCAGTGCTGTGCCTCGGAGGTGGGAGAGCCAACTTCAGGACACTGGTCCACAAGAGACCTCCCAGCTCCATGTAATATCAAACAGTGAAAATCTCCCAGAGATCTCCATCTCAAAACCAAGACCCAGGTTCACTGAACGACCAGCAAGCTACAGTGATGGACACCCTATGCCAAAGAACTAGCAAGACAGGAACACAAATCCACCCATTAGCAGAGAGGCTGCCTAAAATCATAATAAGACCACAGACACCCAAAACACACCACCAGACGTGGAACTGCCCACCAGAAAGACAAGATACAGCCTCATCCACCAAAACACAGGCACTAGTCCCCTCCACCAGGAAACCTACACAACACACTGAACCAACTTTAGCCACTGGGGACAGACACCAAAAACAATGGGAACTACGAACCTGCAGCCTGTGAAAAGGAGACCTCAAACACAGTAAGAAAAGCAAAATGAGAAGAAGAAAAACACACAGCAGATGAAGGAGCAAGGTAAAAACCCACCAGACCTAACAAATGAAGACAAAATAGGCAGCCTACCTAACAAAGAATTCAGAATGATAGTAAAGATGATCCAAAATCTTGGAAGGAGAATAGAGAAATGCAAGAAACATTTAACAAGCACCTAGAAGAACTAAAGTGGAAACAAGCAACGATGAACAACATGATAAATGAAATTAAAAATACTCTAGAAGGGATCAATAGCAGAATAACTGAGGCAGAAGAACGGATAAGTGACCTGGAAGATAAAATAGTGGAAATAACTACTGCAGAGAAAAATAAAGAAAAAAAGAATGAAAAGGACTGAGGACAGTCTTAGAGACCTCTGGGACAACACTAAACACACAAACATTCGAATTATAGGGGTCCCAGAAGTAGAAGATGGAAAGAAAAGGACTGATAAAATATTTTAAGAGATAATAGTTGAAAACTTCCCTAATATGGGAAAGAAAATAGTTAAGTCCAGGAAGCACAGAGAGTCCCATACAGGATAAATCCAAGAAGAAACACGCCAAGACACATATTAATCAAACTGTCAAAAATTAAATACAAAGAAAACATATTAAAAGCAGCAAGGGAAAAACAACAAATAACACACAAGGGAATCCCCATAAGGTTAACAGCTGATCTTTCAGCAGAAACTCTGCAAGCCAGAAGGGAGTGGCAGGACATATTTAAAGTGATGAAGGAGAAAAACCTACAAACAAGATTACTCTACCCAGCAAGGACCCCATTCACATTTGATGGAGAAATTAAAACCTTTACACACAAGCAAAAATTAAGAGAATTCAGCACCAACAAACCATCTGTAAAACAAATGCTAAAGGAACTTCTCTAGGTAAGAAACAAAAGAGAAGGAAAAGACCTACAATAACAAACCCCCAAAAATTAAGAAAATGGGAATAGGAGCATACATATCGATAATTACCTCAAATGTAAATGGATTAAATGCTCCCACCAAAAGACATAGACTGGCAGAAGGGATACAAAAGAAGACCCATATATATGCTGTCTACAAGAGACCCACTTCAGACCTAGAGACACATACAGACTGAAAGTAAGGGGATGGAAAAAGATATTCCATGCAAATGGAAATCAAAAGAAAGCCTGAGTAGCAATTCCCTTATCAGACAAAATAGACTTTAAAATAAAGACTATTATTACAAGAGAGAAAGAAGGACACTACATAATGATCAAGGGATCAATCCAAGAAGAATATATAACAATTGTAAACATTTATGCACCGAACCTAGGAGCACCTCAATACATAATGCAAATACTAACAGCCATAAAAGGGAATATCAACAGTAACACAATCATAGTAGGGGACTTTAACACCCCACTTTCACCAATGGACAGATCATCCAAAATGAAAATAAATAAGAAAACACAAGCTTTAAATGATACATTAAACAAGATAGACTTAATTGATATTTACAGGACAATCCATCCAAAAAAAACAGAGTAAACATTTTTATCAAGTGCTCATGGAATGTACTCCAGGATAGATCGTATCTTGGGTCAGAAATCAAGCCTTGGTAAATTTAAGAAAATTGAAATTGTATCAAGTATCTTTTCCAAACACAACGCTATGAGACTAGATATCAATTACAGGAAAAGATCTGAAAAAAATACAAACACATGGAGGTTAAACAATACACTATTTATTGACGAAGTGATGACTCATGAAATCAAAGAGGAAATCAACAAATACCTAGAAACAAATGACAATGAAAACCAGACAAATATGTCACAAAGAAAGAAAACCACAGGCCAACATCACTGATGAATATAGATGCAAAACTCCTCAACAAAATATTAGCAAACAGAATCCAACAGCACATTAAAAGGATCGGCAGTGAGCCACAGCTGACCCCCACCTCTGCAGGAGACCCTCCAGTGCTTGCAGAACTACTGAATGGCCTTTTGTTTGTTGTAATGGCCCTGCCATATATTTGACCTGGACTAATACTATGTGATTTAAAGTTATCTGGGACTTCCGGGAAGATGGCGGAAGAGTAAGACGCGAAGATCACCTTCCTCCCCACAGATACACCAGAAATACATCTACGCGTGGAACAACTCCTACGGAGCACCTACTGAACGCTGGCAGAAGACCTCAGACCTCACAAAAGGCAAGGAACCCCCCACGTACCTGGTTAGGGCAAAAGAAAAAACTAAACAGAGACAAAAGGATAGGGACGGGTCCTGCACCAGCGGGAGAGAGCTGTGAAGGAGGAAAAGTGTCCACACACTAGGAAGCCCCTTCGCGGGTAGAGACTTCGGGACGCGGAGTGGGGGAGCTTGGGAGCCGCGGAGGAGAGCACAGCAACAGGGGTGCGGAGGGCAAAGCGGACAGATTCCAGCGCAGAGGATCGGGCCGACCGGAACTCACCAGCCGAGGGGCTTGTCTGCTCGCCCGCCGGGGCGGGCGGGACTGGGAGCTGAGGCTCCGGCTTTTGTCGGAGCGCTGGGAGAGGACTGAGGTTGGCGGCGTGAACACAGCCTGCAGGGCGTTGGTGCGCCGCGGCTGGCCGGGAGAGAGTCCGGGGAGGGGTCTGGACCTGCCGAAGAGGCAAGAGACTTTTACGTCCCTCTTTGTTTCCTGGTGCACGAGGAGAGGGGATTAAGAACGCTGCTTGAGAGAGCTCCAGGGACGGGCGCGAGCCGCGGCTAAGAGTGCGGAGCCCAGAGACGGACATGGGACGCTAAGGCCGCTGCTGCCACCGCCAGGAGGCCTGTGTGCGAACACAGGTCACTAGCCACACGCCCTTCTGGGGAGCCTGTGCAGCCCGCCACTGCCAGGGTCCTGGGATCCAGGGACGGCTCCCCGGGAGAGCGCACGGCGCGCCTCAGGCTGCAGCGTCACGCCGGCCTCTGCCACTGTAGGCCCGCCCCGCACTCCGTGACCCTCCCTACCCCTCGGCGTGGGTGAGCCAGAGCCTCCGAATCAGCAGCTCCTTTAACCTCGTTCTGTCTGAGCAAAGAACAGACGCCCTCCGGCGACCTACACGCACAGGCGGGGCCAAATCCAAAGCTGAGCCCCTGGGAACTGTCAGAACAAAGAAGAGAAAGGGAAATCTCTCCCAGCAGCCTCAGAAGCAGCGGATTAAAGCTCCACAATAAACTTGATATACCCTGCATCTGTGGAATACCTGAAGAGACAACGAATCATCCCAAATTAAGGAGCCCTGTGGATGAAAGGCTCTTAGTGCTGCAGCCAGGACTCAGTGCTGTGCCTCTGAGGCGGGAGAGCCAACTTCAGGACACTCGTCCACAAGAGGCCTCCCAGCTGCACATAATAGCAAACAGCAAAAATCTCCGAGAGATCTCCATCTCAACGCCAGCACCCAGCTTCACTCAACGACCAGCAAGCTACAGTGCTGGACATCCTATGCCAAACAACTAGCAAGACAGGAACACAACCCCACCCATTAGCAGAGAGGCTGCCCAAAATCATAGTAAGTCTACAGACACCCCAAAACACACCACCAGACGTGGACCTGCCCACCAGAAAGACAAGATCCAGCCTCATACACCAGAACACAGGCACTAGTACCCTCCACCAGGAAGCCTACACAACCCACTGAACCAACCTTAGCCACTGGGGACAGACACAAAAAACAACAGGAACTACGAACCTCCAGCCTGCAAAAAAGGAGACCACAAACACAGTAAGATAAGCAAAATGAAAAGACAGAAAAACACACAGCAGATGAAGGAGCAAGATAAAAACCCACCAGACCTAACAAATGAAGAGGAAATAGGCAGTCTACCTATTGGAGATAGAATGGACAATAGAATGGACAAAATGCAAGAATCAGTTAACAAGGACCTAGAAGAACTAAAGATGAAACAAGCAACAATGAACAACACAATAAATGAAATTAAAAGTACTCTAGATGGGATCAATAGCAGAATAACTGAGGCAGAAGAACGGATAAGTGACATGGAAGATAAAATAGTGGAAATAACTACTGCAGAGCAGAATAAAGAAAAAAGAATGAAAAGAACTGAGGACAGTCTCAGAGACCTCTGGGACAACATTAAACGCACCAACATTCGAATTATAGGGGTTCCAGAAGAAGAAGAGAAAAAGAAAGGGACTGAGAAAATATTTGAAGAGATTATAGTTGAAAACTTCCCTAATATGGGAAAGGAAATAGTTAATCAAGTCCAGGAAGCACAGAGAGTCCCATACAGGATAAATCCAAGGAGAAATACGCCAAGACACATATTAATCAAACTGTCAAAAATTAAATACAAAGAAAGCATATTAAAAGCAGCAAGGGAAAAACAACAAATAACACACAAGGGAATCCCCATAAGGTTAACAGCTGATCTTTCAGCAGAAACTCTGCAAGCCAGAAGGGAGTGGCAGGACATATTGAAAGTGTTGAAGGAGAAAAACCTGCAACCAAGATTACTCTACCCAGCAAGGATCTCATTCAGATTTGATGGAGAAATTAAAACCTTTACAGACAAGCAAAAGCTGAGAGAGTTCAGCACCACCAAACCAGCTCTACAACAACTGCTAAAGGAACTTCTCTAGGCAAGAAACACAAAAGAAGGAAAGGACCTACAATAACGAACCCAAAACAATTTAGAAAATGGGAATAGGAACACACATATCGATAATTACCTTAAATGTAAATGGACTAAATGCTCCCACCAAAAGACACAGATTGGCTGAATGGATACAAAAACAAGACCCATATATTTGCTGTCTACAAGAGACCCACTTCAGACCTAGAGACACATACAGACTGAAAATAGGAACCAAGGCTTTAACCTTCTCAGCTCATTGGCTGGAGCAAACCATAGCACTGGATCAGCAGAGACCTGCCACTCAGAGCAGCCCCAGTTGCCAGCAGCAGAGAGGACTGAACCCCTCTTGGATCGAGGTGGTGCCTCTAATACAACAGACACTCAGGTCGATAGCATCGTGGATCCCACGTTAGACCTGGATATTCAAGAACTAGCCAGTCTTACTACAGGTGGAGGAGATTTGGAGAATTTTGAAAGACTATTTTCAAAGTTAAAAGAAATGAAAGGTGGCCAAAGCTTTCTGGATGGCAATTGGGGGAGACAGAGATGAAATTGAAGGCCTTTCGTCTGATGAAGAACACTAAATTATTCATGCTAGGGCTTGACTACCAAAGACCCTAGCTCCCTCTACCTGAGCTACTTCCCTACTCAACCCAGTCATCTTTTGCTGAGCTCCCCATCATCATGTTGGCCACCTGACTTGTTTATAGGCTCCCGTGAATTTTAGTTTTTAGTAGGGGGTAAAGCAGACATCTCTCCTCCCTCAGAATATCGTGGGGGAGTGAGAATGACAATAAGGAGTGAGGAATTCTCAAATACACTTTTTTGCTCTAGGAACAGGGGTGGGATGAGGCTCCAAGGCCTGTGTGATGGGACCAAGTTAAAGGCGAAGAACCACCAGGCCATTCCTGGTCAGTCTTCTAAGCAGCGTTCCCCACGTTCACACGTGATCACTGCAGATCGGGAGCCTGTGCCACCTTTCCTGGGTTCTGGATTCTTTCTGTCAAGGAACTTGCTGCTCTGAGGTTTGATGCTTTTGATGGGAGGAAAGATTTAATCTGTGCTGTAGTATAGACTATGTGCCAAAGCCACTGGCCCTCAGGTTAGTCTCTAGCTGGAAAAAAAAAAAAAATGCATCTGGGCATTTCATTTGAAGTACAGTATCTGAGCTCATGCTAGAAAGTATTGAGAAACCATTGTGAATTTTTAGACTGTAGTAAATGATGCAAGGGTTTCCCACTCTGGTAAGGATAAAATAAACCCTCCTCTACCAAGTGGTGGGTCTGTCGGTATGCGTGTGTAAGAGAGAGAGAAGCTTAAGGAATTCCCTCTGTAGGCCACTGAGACGGTATGATCATATCCTGAGATTTTTGCATTAGTGTTACCGTGGAGAAAGCTTTCTTAGAGTTCGCTACTTGAGATGGCAGAGCTGTGTTGTCACAACTCATACCCTCAAAACAAGGCAAGTTTCCTTTTCTCTTTCTGAAAGCCAGAGATCACTGCCAAAATAGTAACACTAAGGAGTGGGCTTGGTGGGAAAGGATATGAAATGTTAGGCAGTGAATCCCTGAGTACCTTGTGTTACTTCCAGGGCTGGGTGGGTCACCTCTAGGGGAACTGATCACCAAGGGGAACGTTTCCAGAGGAAGAGTGGGAAATAGAGCAAATGTAATCCTTATTTCTGTTTTCGTAGGCACTTTGTAATGCATGTCATGAGCCTGTACTGTGGTAGTCACTGCCATGGCTCTAAACTGGCTCAGGGCACATGGCCTGAGAACTGCCGCTGGCCTAGTGTGGGTAGGAACCTCTTAGGTCACCAGCAGAAGCAAGTTTCAGACATCTTTGTGCAACACCTTCTAAGCACTGCAGAACCTGACAGATGGCAGAATGACTGGAATGCTCCAGGTTCCGGGCCAGGGTGACTGCAGGAGGGAAGGTTTCAGTGATTGGAGCCATTCCAGGGAACATTGGAGGCTATCTTGCTTGATACTTTTTTCTTTTTCTTTCTTTTCTTTTTTCTTTTCACTATCTGAAGGTCTTTGAGACTGTAGTTTACCATCATTCCATCAGTGTTTCTTTGAGGTAACTGCATCAGCCATTGACTGGGAATATAAGGGAAGCTGGCCCTGGGGTTGCAAGATGAAAGGTGGAACATATTTTTCTTAAAACATGAAAGGTTTCAGAAAATACATTAGGTCACGTGGTTAGGGAAAACAAACTAGAAAAAGCTGTGAACTTGATTTTGTGGATTAAACAAAGCCAGGTGATTAAAATATGATTTATTTATAAAGTCTGCTTATGTGTAAAAAAAAAAAAAAAAAAAAAAAAAAAGGATCATACACCATGATCAAGTGGGGTTTATTCCAGGAATGCAAGGATTCTTCAATATACGCAAATTATTTAATGTGATACACCATATTAACAAAATGAAGGACAAAAACCATATGATCATCTCAATAGATGCAGAAGAATCTTTCATCAAAATTCAACACTCATTTATGATAAAAACCCTGCAGAAAGTAGGCATAGAGGGAACATTCATCAACATAATAAAGGTCATATATGAGAAAACCACAGCCAATATCATTGTCAATGGTGAAAAACTGAAACCATTTCCCCTAAGATCAGGAACAAGACAAGGTTGCCCACTCTCACTACTATTATTCCACATGGTTTTTGAAGGTTTAGGCACAGCAATCAGAGAAGAAAAAGAAATAAAAGGAATCCAAATCGGAAAAGAAGAAGTAAAGCTGTCACTGTTTGCAGATGACAAGATAATATACATAGAGAATCCCAAAGATGCTACCAGAAAACTACTAGAGCTAATCAATGAATTCGGTAAAGTAGCAGGATACAAAATTAATGCACAGAAATCTCTGGCATTCCTATACATTAATAATGAAAAATCTGAGAGTGAAATTAAGAAAACACTCACATTTACCACTGCAACCAAAAGAATAAAATATCTAGGAATAAACCTACCTAAGGAGACAAAAGACCTATATGCAGAAAATTATGACACTGGTCAATGAAATTAAAAATGATACAAATAGATGGAGAGATATACCGTGTTCTTGGATTGGAAGAATCAATATTATGAAAATGAATCTACTACCCAAAGCAATCTACAGATTCAATGCAATCCCTATCAAACTACCACTGGCAGTTTTCACTGAAGTAGAACAAAAAATTTCACAATTTGTATGGAAACACAAAAGACCCCGAATAGCCAAAGCAATCTTGAGAACGAAAAATGGAGCTGGAAGAATCAGGCTTCCTGACTTCAGTCTATACTACAAAGCTACAGCAATCAAGACATTATGGTATTGGCACAAAAACAGAAATATAGATCAATGGAACAGGATAGAAAGCCCAGAGATAAACACACGCACATATGGTCACCTTATCTTTGATAAAGGAGGCATGAATATACAGTGGAGAAGGACAGCCTCCTCAATAAGTTCTGTTGGGAAAATTGGACAGGTACATGTAAAAGTATTAAATTAGAACACTCCCTAACACCATACACAAAAATAAACTCAAAATGGATTAAAGACGTAAAGGTAAGGCCAGACACCATAAAACTCTTAGAGGAAAACATAGGCAGAATACTCTATGACATGAATCACAGCAGGATCCTTTTTGACCCACCTCTTAGAGAAATGGAAATAAAAACAAAAATAAACAAATGGGACCTAATGAAACTTAAATGCTTTTGCACAGCAAAGGAAACCATAAACAAGACCAAAAGACAACCCTCAGAATGGGAGAAAATATTTGCCAATAAAGCAACTGACAAAGGATTAAACTCCAAAATTTACAAGCAGCTCATGCAGCTCAACAACAAAAAAACAAACAACCCAATTCAAAAATGGGCAGATGACCTAAATAGACATTTCTCCAAAGAAGATAAACAGACTGCCAACAAACACATGAAAGAATCCTCAACATCATTAATCGTTAGGGAAATGCAAATCAAAACTACAATGAGATATCATCTCACACCAGTCAGAATGGCCATCATCAAAAAATCTAGAAACAATAAATGCTGGAGAGGTTGTGGAGAAAAGGGAACACTCTTGCATGGCTGGTGGGAATGCAAACTGAACCCCCACTATGGAGAACAGTATGGAGGTTCCTTAAAAAACTAAAAATAGAATTACCATACAACACAGCAATTTCACTACTGGGCATATACCCTGAGAAAACCATAATTCAAAAAGAGTCATGTATCAAAATGTTCATTGCAGCTCTATTTACAATAGCCAGGAGATGGAATCAAACTAAGTGTCCATCAACAGATGAATGGAAAAAGAAGATGTGGCACATATATACAATGTAATGTTACTCAGCCATAAAAAGAAACGAAATTGAGTTATTTGTAGTGAGGTAGATGGACCTATAGCCTGTCATACAGAGTGAAGTAAGTCAGAAAGAGAAAAACAAATACCATATGCTAACACATATATATGGAATGTAGGAAAAAAAAAAGTCATGAAGATCCTAGAGGTAAGACCGGAATAAAAACACAGACCTACTAGAGAATGGACTTGAAGATATGGAGAGGGGGAAGGGTAAGCTGTGACAACGTGAGAGAGTGGCATGGACATATATACACTACCAAACATAAAATAAGATAGGTGGTGGGAAGCAGCCACATAGTACAGGGAGATCAGCTCGGTGCTTTGTGACCACCTAGAGGGGTGGTATAGGGAGGGTGGCAGCGAGGGAGATGCAAGAGATATGGGAACATATGTATATGTATAACTGATTCACTTTCTTATGAAGCAGAAACTAACACACCATTGTAATGCAATTATACTCCAATAAAGACGTTAAAAAAAAAAAGATAGTATGGTACTGCCACAAAAACAGAATAGATCAATGGAACAGGATAGAAAGCCCAGAGAAAAACCCACGCACATATGGTCACCTTACCTTTGATAAAAAAGGCAAAAATATACAATGGAGAAAAGACAGCCTCTTCAATAAGTTGTGCTGGGAGAACTGGATAGCTACATGTAAAAGAATGAAATTAGAACACTCCCTAACACAATGCAGAAAAATAAACTCAAAATGGATTAAAGACCTCAAATTAAGGCCAGACACTATAAAACTCTTAGAGGAAAACATAGGAAGAACACTGTATGACACAAATTATATCAAGATCCATTTTGACCCACCTCCTAGAGAAATGGAAGTAAAAACAGAAATAAACAAATGGGACCTAATGAAACTTCAAACCTCTTGCACAACAAAGGAAACCATAAACAAGACCAAAACACAAACCTCAGAATGGGAGAAAATATTTTTAAATGAAGCAACTGAGAAAGCATTAATCTCCAAAATTTACAAGCAGCTCATGCAGCTCAATATCAGAAAACAAACAACCCAATCCAAAAATGGGCAGAAGACCTAAATAGAAATTTCTCCAAAGAAGATATACAGAATGCCAACAAACAAATGAAAGGTTGCTTAACACCACTAGTCATTAGGGAAATGCAAATCAAAAGCACAATGAGGTATAACGTCACACTGGTCAGAATGGCCATCGTCAAAAAATCTACAAACAGTAAGTGCTGGAGAGGGTGTGGAGAAAAGGGAACCCTCTTGCACTGTTTGCGGGAATGTAAATTGATACAGCCACTATGGAGAACAGTATGGAGTTTCCTTAAAATCCAAAAATAGAAGTACCATACGACACAGCAATCCCTCTACTGGGCATATATACCTTGAGAAAACCGTAATTCAAATAGAGTCATGTACCACAATGTTCATTGTAGCTCTATTTACATTAGCCAGGACTTTGAAGCAACCTAGGTGTCCATCGACAGATGAATGGATAAAGAAGATGTGGCACATATATACAATGGAATATTACTCAGCCATAAAAAATGAAATTACATTATTTGTAGTGAGGTGGATGGACTCAGGATCTGTCATACAGAGTGCAGTAAGTCAGAAACAGAAAAACAAATACTGTATGCTAACACATATATATGGAATCTGGAAAAAATATGGTTCTGAGGAACCTAGGGGAAGGTTAGGAATAAAGACACAGACGTAGAGAATGTACTTGAGGACACGTGGAGGTTGAAGGGTAAGCTGGGACGAAGTGAGAGAGAAGCATTGACATATATACACTACTAAATGTGAAATTGATAGCTAGTGGGAAGCACCCACATAGCACAGGGAGATCATCTCGGTGCTTTGTGTCCACCTAGAGGGATGGGATAGGGCGGGTGGGAGGGAGGTGCAAGAGGAAGGAGATATGAGGATATATGTATACATATACCTGATTCACTTTGTTATACAGCAGAAACTAACACATCAATGTTAAGCAATTATACTCCAATAAAGATATTAAAAAAATAAAAATAAGTCAAACTGCCTAAAGCCATCTAGATATACGAATACATCCAAAAATGGAAGCGGGGTTTGAGTAAAGCAAGAAAGCCAAGACAATTTTCCTATAGCCTCTGGTCACATAATATGTGGTTAATCCAGGTGAAGGCTCATGGAGAAGGCAAACATCTACATGGGGAATATATCAGGGTAGTTCATTAGTATAAGTGTATGTGGAGGGGACCTATATTTAGCTGTCAAAACAAAGTCTTACACATACACACACATTTGAGGTTCGATTTACATTCCTCAATTAAGGAAACTAATATGTTTCAGCCTGTACCCAGTACCAAGATGCTCTTTTCCAAACCCTTTGGAGTCCTAGGGTAACTTATAAGGAATACAAAGCATAATGACTCAAAAATATTAAGGTCATTTTTTTGATGTAATGAAACCCAAGGTATCATGTAAAGCACAGTACTAACTTTTTTGTTGCTCCAAAAGGATCACCCTAAGTAAAGAATTATGTACGGAATTATATATATATATATATATATATATATATGTATATATGTACATATATACATATATGTATATATTGGGTCAGCCAAAAAGTTTGTTCAGGTTTTCCATTAGATGTTATATATATATATATATATATATGGACATTCACACACACACATACACACACACTCACACACACACACACTGCTATATCCTTACATCTTACATACCAGTCTTAGTTTCAGCTTCCTCACATCACCATGGTGAATGCCAGGGGGAGGAGAATATTATCAAGAGAAAAAGGAGGTCAGAATAGCACTGTAACCTTCATTCTCAAACTAGAGTCCTTTGACCTCAGGCATCTGCTCCTATTTCCTCCTCCCAAGCTCTCAGCACTTTCTGACATTCAGTTTAAGATCTTGTTTGAGTCCTTTTCCCATGTGTAGGATCATGAAATAAAACAATGAGTTTATCTAGACGTTATGTCAACAAAGGTGGCAGTCTACTTCTGATTTGCTATTTATTAAGGTAAGAAATGCAGAAGTTTGTAACATGTCTTCATTCTGGAACAACCTTGACCCCAGCCCTTGAAACTTCAGTGAGAAGCTGAAAAGTCCATTTGGGAGAATATTAGCTTTGGAAGGAATCTTGAAGGTCTTCTAATTCATTCTTGAATATTTCTGTCTAATGGGCTTCCGTTTAAACAGCTCCAGTGACAAGGGTATCTTCAATTTATTGCTATAAAGTTCCTAAGAGTAAGCCAAAATTCTGACTTCTTGTAAAATTTAAATTGATTTGCCCTCTGAAACTACCCAAGTAAATGTTATGCCTCTTCTATCTGACAAGGCCCTCAATTATTTAAAAAAAAAAACCACAACACCCAGTCTTTAGACTAAAACATTCTTGTTCCTTTTAATAATTGTTCTGTGTCTATTTGTAAATGAGTTACCATCTTGGTCACTTTCCAGGTTGTCTGTGTCCATCTTAATTGTGGTGCTCTGAAATGATCCAAATCTCTCAACATAAATGATCAAGAAAAGAAAAAAACATTATGAAGGACTTCTCTGTGCTGGACACCATGCCTCTATTAATAGAGTCTAAGACTTCATTACACCCACGTGCACTATAATCTCACATGGTGGGCTCATGTTAAACTTATAGTAAATTAAAATCACTGAGTCTTTTTCACAAATGCTATTTTTAAGCCACATAACCCCTTTCCTTTAGTAACTGAATTTTTGATATAAGACTTTACATTTTATCCTATTCAATTTAATCCTGCTAGATTTGGCTATAGATTTTCTTCGATCTACTAAGGACTTTTGGATCTTGTTAGTGACATCCAGTGCATTTATTCTGCCTTCTAATGCTATACTATTTGCCATGGGATGGGCAAGCTATTTTATATTTTCATACTAGTTACTGAAAAATAATTTCAATGAGACAGAACTGAGGTTAGAAACCACTTGTTTATATTGACACATCATTTGACACTGTCAATTCAACTTACTAACCCATCTACTGGCCTGTTATTATCTAGCTCATGTTACTCCAATTTTATTCTTAAGGGCATTTTGAGAAACTGCCAAATACCATGGTGAGGTACACAATGTTTATTGCCTTCTGAGGTCTCTGGGAGGCAGCTCAACAAAATGCAGGCATCCTCCAGAGCAGCTGAAGCACAAGTGGCCCATGTGATTGCCAATTTGGAGGCATACCGTATGTATTAGGACACTGTGGACAGATGTACTGAAGGACAGTTTCAAATATTCGCCATAACTCAAAAGTCAGAAAGCCAAACCACCAAATTGCAGTTTTGATTATGACAAAGCTGATTCTCACATATGCATTTTTATGGGAGCTGCACCAGTGTGAAAAGCAGCAGAGATGCATTCATTTAACAACAGCTAATGTATCTCCACAACAACACCCAGGAGGCAAGTTAGTACATAATTTATTATAAAAATCTCTATTATAAATAGACCAGTATAGTTTAATAGATTCAGGGGAAAGCAGAAGAATGAACTGGTTAAGCACACACTCTGGAATCTCAGAATTGGGTTCAAATTTTGACTCTGTCACTTAATAGCAGTGTGACCCCAGAAAATTAAACTGTTAGTTTATTTCCTTATCTGTAAACTGGGGAAGATAATAGTAGTACTACCATATAGGGTTGCTATGAAAATTGAACATAACCATGAATACATTAGCTATTATTATCATCCCAATCTAACAGAAACAATATTGTGAAATCCAAGCTAGAGCTGAGTAATCATGTCTTTTTTCTTTCATGCTCATCAACTATTCTTTTAATAATAAATTAAAGCATCTTTCCTGAAATTACCTTAAATTTGCTAATCTACACATTGGGCTAAGAAGTTCTGAAGTTGAATTTTGATAGTACTTAGGGAACCCAAATCTGTGTTTAGATACCTCAGTACAGCTGAAGCTAGCTAGCCATATGCTTCAATACATATCCATTTGATGAATAATGTTGCCTATGTATGTCAGGACAAACAATTCCTTATTTGAGAGTGGCTTACCCAACCTTTGGAGTTTGCTGGTTTAGAATACCTTTTGCCAATGGTGCTTACCCATTATCAAAATGTCTAAAGCCTTGGTAAGAATGTACACCACCTGATGAAGTTGTTCTTTGGGTGGCTTCAGTCTGGTATCTGAAATCATAATCCAAATCATTTTTCTCCTTTCTAGTTTTAGAAAATTGTTTTCCCCCTAAGTTTCCTAACAGACTTCTGGGAAGATGGTAGCATTGGAAAAGGTCCCCAATTTTTGTCCTTCCTCCTACAAATCAATAGAAATGACCACAGGGAAACAAAAATTGAGCAAAACCTGTACAAACAATGAGGGCATTAGAATTGTCAAGGAATTTCTGTAAGACATGATGCTGATGGGGCCATACTGAAAGATATTGCCAATCTTAAGTTCTGTGATATATTGACAAATCAAGAAAATCCTGGCAGAAAAGCACTAATACCATCTAGCTTAAAGGAGCAAGGACTGAAGGTGGGAGCAGGCAGTGAAAAAGACTGGGATGAGAACCTCTCATAAATTGAGGTAAGCCTGAGTAACATTCTTCATCTAAGCCTCCCAATACATTTTTTAAATAAAATAATACAAATTGGAAATATCGAAATTGCCACATAGTTTTAAAAGTTTACATTTACTAAATTAAGCTGTATTATGAACATTTTCAACCAGCTCAGTCTAGCTGTATGGCTGGAGTAATCAATTCATTTGAGAATAATGTTAAAATTCTGAATT
Organism: Aethalodelphis obliquidens; assembly: GCF_003676395.1. Lineage (NCBI taxonomy): Eukaryota > Metazoa > Chordata > Mammalia > Artiodactyla > Delphinidae > Aethalodelphis > Aethalodelphis obliquidens. The sequence goes on along the minus strand of NW_020838052.1, from coordinate 2,456,171 downwards.
TGAGTTTTGTGAACATGAAACACAGGCCAAAGGGCTCTCCTGATACCTTAGCCCAAATCCCTGGGCTAGGCCCTGACAGGAATTACTCCATTTGTTGCTATTTTGACATTGCACATCAACAGACTTTGGAGCAGGATGCTCCTTCTCAGAAGGCAAGCTCAGTGTCTCTGACCATGGTCTCAATAAACATGATGGTCTCAACCTGCTATGAGTCCTCATTAATAAACCAGGAGGACTTATTTCAATGTTTTATATCCAACCCACTCACACACTGGCCACACACAAGTGGCGAGTATAATATGATATCACATACCTGAAGTAGAGGCCAAAAGAGCAAATGAAGAAAGCCAACTTGAGGTGAACATCTCCTGCTGGGATTGCCCCTGGCCCTAGCTCCCTCCCCACTACCTCATCCTGCTGGCTCACAGAGCCAGTAATATAAACTTACACCATCTAGCCATCTAGTGTAAGCTTAGAGAGGGGACGACAACCAAGTAAACAGTGAAAGCATAAAAGAATTACCCCACTCTTATTGGAGGGAGAAAGATAGCAGGTTAGGATATGCCCTTCTTATTCAACGATGAATAAATGGATAAATTGTGAATTAACAGTAGATAAAACCCAAAACAAAAACAGAGCCTATGAAAAGAACTTGCAAGATAATAAGAGGAAATTATATCATGTAAGAGATGAACAGTTTTAAATTTTTTTAAAAGGGTAAATAAAGTTATAAACAAAAATTAATTAACTGGAAAGCAAAAATACAACCAAAAAATAGAATTAATAAATTAAAGACTTGGACCTTTTCAGGGAGAAAACAAAATGTATTAAAAGGTAGAGAAACATTTGGCAAGGGTAATTAAGGAATTCTCTGTTCCTTGAATGCCTGAAAGAAATTTACCTGTTAAATTGTCTGAGCCAGGCCTCAGAAAACATCCAGTTTTTCCTATAGCTATTGATTTCTTGCTATTTTCTATGTTACTGGCTAATTTTTATATTGATTGCCTATAAAATCCTTCATGTCATAAAAATTCTTAATTATGGCAGACTTTGCTACTGTAATTATTGTGAACACCCAAGTATCATACAGCAGTGAAATAATAAATCACCATTTCCTAACTTGATGTTCTGAGGAACATTGATATGCCAAATGTTATTAGGGTGTTTAAAGGGAAAAAAGTTGTTCTTTACTCAAATAAGTTTAGGAAATGCTGAGTTAGATAAGATTAAATAGTTTTTAATCGTTTAAAGAACATACTCCTTTAAACAACATAATACTAGTCAAAATTTACTGCCTAATGACTCTCCAAGAGGGGCTATAGTATACAGCATTTTGCAAACTTATTTGACCATCTCCCAGAGGAATGGTCTTTCAAAAATGCAATTTAGAATTGCTGCAGCAAACATAGTCTGGTTAAAATGAGAAACAAGACAAGAATGCCATTGCCACTTTTCCTCTTTAGCACTATTCTGGAATTGTTTAACCCATGCCATCAGAACTATGTTATAAATTTTGAAAATAACCTATCATTATAACTTATCATTGATATGATTGCTTACCAGGAAAAACTCAAAAGGATCAACTGAATGTCTCTGAATTTAATAGATTCCAATAAACTGCCAACTTAAAATTAATCTATGAAAATACATTCTTCCCCTATATAGCAAAAATGACCACACAGGTAACACAGTGAATAAGAGCTCACAATTGCAGTATTGTTTCCCATATATCTGTATTACCTAGGAATACATTTATTACAAATTATACAGGACTTAAATAAATAAAACTCTCTTGAAGGATGTAAAAGCTTTTTAAAAATGAGGCAATATATCATGTTTCTGGAAAGCACTGTAATTCTCACTATCGTATCAATTTAAGACAATTCTAATCAAATTCCCAATTTATTTTTTTGGGGGGGAGGGAAGTCTAATAACTGTAAAGTTCATCTGGTAAAATCAACACGTCAGAATCATTAGAAAATTGTGAAAAATAAAAAAGATCAAAAGGAGGACTTACCCTAAGAGATATGAAGTCATTTCTAACTCAATAACTACAGGCTGGTGTACTGGGGCTACAATGTTCAGTGGTACTAAAGAGAATTCAAACACAGAATAAAGTATATATATGTATGACATTTCAAATGGAGGGGGGCATGAGGACAACGAGATAAAAACCGGGTAACAACTGTCTACCCTTCGGGGGGAAAAAAAAGTTAGAATACCTAAATCTATACATCAAAATAATTCCAGACAGGGCAAAGGAACTTTTTTTCAAAAACAAAACCATCAAAATTAGAGAAATACAGGATAAGATTTATATAATCTTGGGGTTGGCAATCCTTCTAAACATGATCCTAGGGCCAGAAGGCAAAAAGGAAAAGATTTATCCATTTTAAATTTTTTTATTTTTTTAGTCATTTTTAATGCATTTTTCCCTGTGCACAAGAGAAATAACTGATAGAGTCAAAAGATACAGTTTCCTTTATACACAGCAGTTAAAAGTAATGCAAACGTCACATGACATTTTCAGTGAAAGTTACATTTCCAATTACAAATCAAAATGCGTATTAGGGTCTCTTTATGGGAGAAGCTGAGAAGGAAGTCTTAAAAAAAGCACTTTCCTGGCATTACTATACTGATCCTTCAGGCTGCACTAAGATTAAGATCATATACAATCAATTTGCAAATGTTGACACAATGTCACACTGTAAGTTTTCTGTACAATTAAATGTATACGTAGAGATACCAGGATAAACATTTCTACTATATTTTAACTGAACTTGCCTAGCCAACATTTCCACTGAGAAGTTTATCAAAGATGCTGTAAGATTCTACAAAATTGTGAGATATACCGAGCTCCAGAAATATTTCTTATATCCTTTCTCATTTTGGTTATACATATTCTGCTCAGAGATTCTGTTGTAATATTTCTAGATGTACAGTTCCAATTGTGCTTACTGTACTGTGTATAAATATAGCAAAAAAGATCAAATGGTATAAATCTTACAGCATTTTGCTAGCAAAAATACATGCCAAAGTCACAATAAGCAATATTGTACCACAAATTAGAGCTTCAATTAATTTATGTTTTTAATATTTTCATTCTACATTTAATTACTATCATAGGATAATGTTTAAAATGCAAATAAATTGGACATCTGTAGGACAAAACTTGTTCACCCAACTGTAAAGGTTGATACCTGTTTCCAAAAATCACAATAAAAGCAGAAGTGTTTGCATGCAACACCTTTGAGTGAAATGGCATTGATTCCCACCATTCAAAACAGAGAAGGAAGGAAGGAAGGAAGGAAGGAAGGAAGGAAGGGAGGGAGGGAGGAAACAAAGAGGGAGGAAAGGACTCCACCTTAAAATGCATATTAAATTTATAACTAGACAGATTTAAAAGAATCAAAGTGAAAGTAAAGTACAATTATGTGTGTTTAAAGATTTAAGAGCCATTATCAAAAATAAGATACATTTTTTCAAGGTACAGAAATGTAATTATGATGGCTGGGAACCCAGCAGCCTCTCAATGGCTGCATTGATGTCGCCTCCTGTTGCTATTAGAGCCTGCAAGTTTGCTTCCCGGTTTAAGAACCCCATTGCGTTGAGCTGTTCCAGTTGTTGTTGAAATCTGACTTCTGGATTCGGCAGCTGCGGAGGATTTGCTCCAGCCAGAGCCTGCACCATTTGCTGAATGAACTGCTGGTTGGGTCCAGATTCCGATGTTGGGCTCGTAGTTTCACTGGGTGCAGAGCTAGATACAGGGGGCCCAGGGGGGGCGCCTGAGCCAGTGGAGCCAGGGGGACCTGCAGGGCCAGTGGGTCCTATGGGTCCAATGGGGCCTATGGGAGTAAACGGGACTATGGGGCCAATGGGGCCTATGGGTGTGACTGGGCCTACAGGGCCTATAGCTGTTCCCAGCACCCCCACCCCCACACCTGGAGTGAAGCTTGGAATGAGGCCAGGTGCTTCAGTGGCTAATGTCTGTAGCCCCTGCTGGATCTGCATTAAAGCCTGCATTGCTCTTGGGTTTGACATGGCTGAGAGTGTGTCTGGATTCTGCATCTGCTGCAGGAAAGCAGGGAGCTGTGGACGCATCTGCTCCTGCAGCTGAGGATTTGCAGTAAACACAGGGCTATTCAGCATCATCTGTGCAGCCAAATCTGGATTCTGGGTCAGCGACTGCATCATGCTTCTCATATAGGGTGCAGACAGCATATTCTGGATCAGCTGGGGGTTTTCAGTTATCTGTTGCAGCAAGCTCTGCATTCCTGGGGTGCTGAAGATGCTGGCAACATAATTAGCTGCAGCCACTGTGTTCCCCGTAGCACTGCTAGAGCTAGTGCCAGATCCACTGCCACTGCTCGTTGTTGTGCTGGTGGTCGCAGAACTCTGGGTAGCCGGTGGTGGCGCCCACGGATTGGGTAGTGGATCGCGATTTTCTGTGCGGGAAGGCTGCGTACCTTCCCCAGAGGAGGAACTGCTCCCCACCGAGGCAAACGGATTACCCCCAAACTGCTCTTGTGCGGCATTTAGCATGGGTTCTTGAATGTCAGTGTACATGCGCCGTAAAGCATTGTAGCCACCTGGGATGCTTTCAAGATTGCTGAGAGCCAGGTCTTGATTTCTCATCATTTCTTGCATCATAGCTGGATTCCTGGCGATTTCGAGGGTCTGCCTCATTATATCTGGGTTGTTGAGCAGGTGACTGATTTCTGGGTTTCTCTGAATCAATTGTTGCATCTGTGGATTGGCCATAATGAGCTGCCTCATCAGATCAGGATTCGAAAGCATGCTCTGAACAAAGGGATTTTCCATGATTTGGATCATCATCTCAGGGCTGGACAGGAGCTGCTGCTGCATCTGGTTCTGGAGCTCAGAGAAGTTGGTCGAGCTCAAGCCCAGGCTGCTAAGGCCTGCAAGTCCTCCCAGGCTCCCCAACCCAAACGGGTTGCTATTTGTGGAAATAGGTGTGGAGTTACTCCTGGGAGTCGACGCGGTGGTAGTATTAGTTCCCGCGGCATTACTAGGCTGGGTGGACTGGCCCTGAGGTCGGTTCTGGCTTTTGATGACAAGATGAACAGTCAGTCCATCATGGATGCCATGCTGAATCAAGGTATCTTGATCTTTTAAGATTTTTCCGGCAAAAATCAGCACTAGCTGATCCGTTTGGGATTTGAAGCGTTTCGAAATCGCTTCCTTAAACTGCTGGACTGAGCTGTTCTCGGGCACTGCGAACTCCTCTTTCTCTTTGGGGGTCTTCACAGTGACTTTGATAATTTTGGGCTCCGCCGGGGCAGAGGCAGGGCTTTGGGCCGCAGCAGAGCCGCGGGAGGGGCGCGGGGGGCCGCTGCTCTCGCCGTTCTCAGCCATGGCGGCCGCAGTGACGCAGGCAGACAGGGAAGGCGCGGGCGGGCGGGCGGGCGAGAGAGAGAGCGAGGGAAGAAGGAAGGAAGGAGGCACCGCCGCAGCAGGCTGGGCCGGGCTGGGCGGGGAGCGCGGAGCACGGTACCTCTGTGTTGAAGACTGCGGATCCCTGGTCCTCCGGTGGAGAGAGGGCTCCGAGTAGGCCGCGGGCCGAGGTCTCGCCGCTCAGGTCTGTGGGCCGCCGCCGCCGCCGTGTGATCCCACCGCGCGGTCTCCCAGCAGCTCGCGCAGCTGCTCCGCCCGCTCCTCCCCGCCCCTTCCCTTCCCCCAGTTCCGCGCTCGCCTCCCCGCCCCCCTCTGCTGACGCGGCGCCAGGCCCAGGATGATAGAGTCGACTCGGTCAAAATTAAAAACTTATGTACCGGAAAAAAAACAAAAAAGATGAGGAAGAGAGAGAGAAACAGAGAGAAAGAAACAAAGGGACAACAGGAGACAAGAGAAAAGAGAGGGAAGGAAGGAGGAAGAGAGGAAAGGGAGCCAGCTTCTATAAAGGACATTAAAGACTAATGGAGAATATATATATATATTCCATCAGGCAGTGAAGTGAAAAGATGAAAGCCTGAATCAAACCGACCCGAAGTAAAAGATCAAAAATGAGAACCAAAGAACTCTGACAAAGCAAAAAGGAAAAGATGAACACCCCCCTTGGGGGAAGGGAAGAGGACTAGGCAAGAGCCTGCATTTTACAAAAGAAGTGCAAATGGCCAATGGGCATATAAAAGGATGATTAAGCTCACGAGTAATCAAAGAATTTCAAATTAAAACAATGAGATTCTTCTTCTGTCTTATATTGGCAAAGATGAAAAATAATAATAAACCTTATCATTGAGAGAGCTGAGAAAATGAACTGTCATGCCAATTGAAGTGTAAGTTGTTATCTTAAGGCAATTTTAACATTTTAAATATTTCCACCTTTATTTGGAAATGCCTCATTTAGAGACCTCACCTATGAAAATAATTGGATAAGGACACAAAAATACATATGTATAAAATGTACATGCACTGCAGCATTTAAAAAATTATTTTAAAAGATAATCAGTGTCTCTTTACACAGGATTGGTCAGATATATTATGATATTACCATACAAAAAATAATATTCACTGTTTAAGAAACAGGTAGTTAATTTGTATGATAAAAAGTGTACATGAAATAAATGGTAGTTACAGGGAAATTACAGAGTATTTTCAGTTTTATATATTTCCGTACAGTTAGAAATTATACAATCACATGTTTCAATACCAAAAAATACAGTAAGTATATTTTTATGTTAAAACTATATTTTATAAACAGTTTGTATGTGTAAACTGTCCTTAAAGACAATGTATGTGTATGTATAAAAAGAAACCTGGAACACTATACACAAGTATGTTAATGGTGGTTAGTACTTGGTGCTAAAATTATGAATAACTGTTCCTTTTTTTTTTTTTTTGCTGAATTGGGTCTTCGTTGCTGCACAAGGGCTTTCTCTAGTTGTGGCGAGCGGGGGCTACTCTTTGTTGTGGTGCACGGGCTTCTCATTGCAGTGGCTTCTCTTGTTGTGAAGCACAGGCTCTAGGCACACGGGCTTCAGTAGTTGTGGCACGCAGCTCAGTAGTTGTGGCATGCAGGCTCTAGAGCGCAGGCTCAGTAGTTGTGGCACAGGGCTTAGTTGCTCCTCAGCACATGGAATCTTCCCAGACCAGGGATCGAACCCATGTCCCCTGCATTGGCAGGCAGATTCTTAACCACTGTGCCAACAGGAAAGTCCCTTGTTCCTTTTTTTTAAAATAAAATTAAAAATTTTCTGATGGCTTTTATAAGTATGCACTGCGTTTACAATTTTTAAAAATGAGAAGATATTTTGGTGAGAAATTATAGGTAGAAATTGACAGGCACACAATAGTAGTGGCAGCTATTAACACATGTATCTAATTTAGTTACAGATTAAGTAGGAGAAATAAAGATCTAGCCCTTGAATAATAGAATAAATTTCAAATTTATGTATAAATTTCTAATTCTGGTTTATACCATGCATAAAAGTACCTTTTCCCCCTAGTATCCAGCCGACATTTAATAACATTTAGGCCACAAATGCTTTAGTAAATCTCAAGATAAGAAAAAAATATAGGTATATGATGTCTCTCAATAGGGGGATGGATTAATAGAGTGTGATTAATGTGATTATTAGAATACAGAAGATAAAAGGAATGAACTATATCTAAATATATTTATATATATAGATCTCAAAAACCTAATTAATTAGCAAAACACTCTATGGTGTTTATAGATGCATTCATATGTATGTGAAGCTATTGAAAATATACTAGAATGATTCATAGCAAATTTGCACCCATGAGGAAGAGGAAATGAAATAGGACAGAGGACAGTAATTAAAAGGAAATTTAATTAAATCTCTAAAAATATATTTCCTCTTTTAAATGGAAGCGAATATGGCAAAATAGCAAGAGTTAATTCTAGGTGGTAGGGATATGAGTATTTGTTATAATACTATTTTATATTTTTTTTAGATTTTTAATTTTCTCAAAAAAGAAAAAATTAAGAAAGTATCACAGGCCATCTTCCTTGATCTCAATAGAACAAAACTAGATATTAATAATGAAACTGTGAATGAAAAACTCAACCACTTGAAAATTAAAACAGAATTAAACACTTTTGGGACAAAGTGCAAGTCAAAGTTCTTATTAGAGTGAATTTAGAAAAATAATGATAATGAGAACATAAACATTCATAATTATGATGGGATTTCCCTATATGTGATCTGAGGATCTCATTCAAAAATACGGATTTCTTGGGCTTCCCTGGTGGCGCAGTGGTTGAGAGTCCGCCTGCCGATGCAGAGAACACGGGTTCGTGCCCCAGTCCAGGAAGATCCCACATGCCGCGGAGCAGCTGGGCCCGTGAGCCATGGCCGCTGAGCCTGCGCGTCCGAAGCCTGTGCTCCGCAACGGGAGAGGCCACAATAGTGAGAGGACCGCATACAAAAAAAAAAAACAAAAACAAAAAAACAAAAAAAAAAACGGATTTCTAGACCCCACTCCAAACTTACCAAAATATAAGTGGTGCTCAGGAATCTGCATTCTTATCAAGCTTCAATTTAGCGGTATTTGATTTAACTATGTGAATGAGCTCAGAGTCAAATTTATACACTCAAAGATCTTAAATACCGAAGAATAGAGAGAGAAAAAATTAATTAGGCATTCAAATAAAGAGGACAACAGAAAAAAAGAGGAAAGCAGGGTGATGGCTACAAAATGATAAAAGTCGAACATTAATGAATTAACAGACTCAAAAAATGAAATTTGCTAAGAAAATCTAAGAAGGTCTTTGAAGAACAAGTCAAATAGATAAACATTATAACTATGTGATTCTCTTACAAGGAACACAGCACGGGTAAAACACACTCATCCTCTTCCTGAATTCTCCTAAAAACACATTTCTTTTCCTTCTGTAAGCTCTTTATCCCTGGTGGTGCAATGGTTAAGAATCCACCTGCCAATGCAGGGGACATGGGTTCAATCCCTGCTACAGGAACATCCCACATGCCATGGAGCAACTAAGCCCGTGCGCCACAACTACTGAATTCCACACACCTAGAGCCCGTGCTCCACAACAAGAGAAGCCCCTGCTCACCACAACTAGAGAAAGCCCACACGAAGCAACGAATACCCAACACAGCCAAAAAGAAATAAATGAATAAATAAATTTAAAAAAACAATAAATAGCAATCATCCTGAGTTCTACCATAGAGGGTAATTTATGAGAAACTGAAAGACTTTGTCAAAGAGGTCTCCCCATGGGTGGTGGAGGAAGACCACAGTTTGGGCTCAGTAGATAGAGATTTAGTGTTATTTTGGCCATTGTTTTCTCTCTCCACCCCAGATTTATTGAGATATGGTTGACATATAACACTGTGTAAATTTAAGGTGTACAGCCCATTGATTTGATATACATATATATTGAAAAATGATTACCATTGCAGCATTGTCAGGTCACATAATGGCCTTTTCTTTTCTGTGGTGAGAACATTTAAGCTCTATTCTCTTAGCAACTTTCAAGTATACAATACAGCATTATTAACTATAATCACCATGCTGTACATTAGATCCCTGGAATTTATTCATCTCGTAACTGGAAGTTCATAGCCTTTGACCAACATCTCCCCAATTCCCCTCATCCCCCAGCCCCTGGTAACCACCATTCTACCCTCTGTTTCAACGAGTTTGGCCAAAAGCACATTATTTTGAATTCTCTTCATTTATCTTATAAATCATGTTATTTTTTGCATTTTATTCCAAAATATATCCACTTTAATGTTTTAAATTACAACTAAATAAAATTAGCATTCCAGCAGTTAAATGAACACGCCTTTGTTAGTGAGAAGCACAACATTAATTAGCTGCAACTTAAGAAAGGAGCAACAAGATAATTACATGAAAACTAGAATTCCATGAGTAGATTTAATCACAGATAAAGGATTTATATTTTTGAGAATTATGAGAAAAGACTTTGTACAAATCTTTGCTAATGACAAAGAAAAATGGATCACTGTATTACTTTTCTAGGAAGGTGTACATGACCAAAATATATTCAAGAAGTAGAAAACCTTAACAGGCCATGTAAGAAACTTGTAAGAAAAACAAAAAAGAAATGAAATAATTAACTATTTTAAAATCAGCTTTCTGATCTTAAAGGTGGCAACTAAGCCTGTGCTTTCACCTCCTATCTTTACCAAATACCATTGAACTGACAAAAAAGACATGAGAAACACAATAAATCCCTAATGTGTTGGAAAGGTGGAAAGAGTGAAACTTTCCATGAATCTTAATTTTAAATGCCAAAATAAATTCTAGATAAAAAATTAAATCATAAAATTTGCAGAAAACTATTATAGCAAATATTTATATAACCTAGGTTTGATTATGGCCTTTCTAAAACAAACAAAAAAACATAAATGGAGAGATAGACAGATTTCCTAAGGATTTTTAAACTTCTATATGTCAAAAATACAATAAAAACTAAAAGGTTAAAGTCAAACTAAAAGAAATTGCAACATTTATAACACATGAAGTCTTAATATTCTTGACATAACACACTTCTTACAAATAATTTTTTTAAATGAACACCATAAGAGAAAACTAGACAGAAGGCATTAACTAGTATGTTAATGTCACAAAAGGGGAAAAAAGGGTCAGGAAGGAAGGAAGGAAGGAAGGAAAAGGGAAGGAGGAAAGAAAAAGAAAAAATTTTTATCTTCTTTAAATAAAAAAATACAAATTAATATAACTGAAATATTTTGTCTATTAAATTAAAGAGAACAATATAATATTCAGTCCTGACATAGTTAATCTAGACTGCCTAGCTTCAAATCCTGGTTCCACTACTTCCACTTGTTCACTACATGATGTTGTGCAAGTAATTTACCTTTCTGTGCCTTGATATTCGTCATCTGTGAAATGAGCTTTCTGGAAATCAAATAAATTAACATATGTCAAGCACTTAGAACAGTGCCCCATTCATAGTAAGCACTATATGAATAATATTATTGTTATTATTATTAGAGGAAACAGGACCTCATTTCTACTGGGAATTAGGTTACTTTGTAGGTTCAACTTATCTGAAGGACAATTTGCTAATAAACACTGAAAGCTTAATAAAACATGCAGACAATTTTACTGAGTAATTCTTCTTTAGGAATTTATCCTGAGGAAGTAATTTCTGTTGTTGGGGTCTTGAAGTGATTGTACTAATTAAATGGAGTATATCTACAGAATTTAAGGGAAATCCTATGGTTGCTCCCCACTCCTACTGATGCACATAGGCGCAAATAATACAAGCAGAACTAGAGAGACAGCAGGGTGGTATAATGGCAAGAGCCTAGACTTAAGCCAAAAAGACCAGGATTTCAACTCTGGCTTGGTCACTTATGGCTGTATGACCTTAGTACAGTTCATTTCATTTTTCTGAATCTCAGTTTCTTCATCAGCAAAACTGGGACTAACATGCATACATTTCACAGTTGTAGTAAATACATGATAGAGACATCAATTGCTCTGACACACCCTCTCTTCTGAAATAAAACAAATGAAATAAATTTACTCTTGGTAAGTTAAACTATGACCAAAACAAAAACAAAAACAAAAACAAAAACAGAAACAGAAACAAAAGCAAAAAAAACAGTAAAGGATCAGACCAAAGATAGTCTACCTAGCAGATATATATTATGTTCTAGAGATGTATATTCAAATCATCTATCATTCTTGTTCTGACTCTATAGTACCTGTAATCTTCTAATAATCTTGATTTTTCATTTAGCTTGCATATAAAAAAGAATGAACAAGTCAGGCTTTCTTGAATGTTCAGAAATTCTGGTGCTATATACCCACTTTAAACTTTAGCACATGAATTACAAACTGGCAACTCATGGACTGGCTTTAGCCTGCCAACACATAATACTTGGCAAATTTCCCATACGAATCCACATTTCAAGCTTTTCTTTTAAAACTGGATGATATGGCTATATTAGACTAATACACTTGAAGTGCCACAGTTTGACTGGAGCTGAGTAGTGGCTGTCCCTTTTAGACAAGGCATGTGTTCTGACTCTACCAAGTCCACTTTATTAAATTGCTTATCTAGTTGGTCCCATAGGCATTGGAGTTTTTGACCTTTTCTGTAAGAGTTCAAGCCGTCCCTTCCCTCATTCTATCTCCTGAAGAGTAGAAGCACTGAGGTGAGTTGCAAAATCCAAGAACACACTTGTGTCACTTTATTAGAATGTGGCATATTCACTCTGCGGGGGGGGGAGTATAAATATGTCTGTATTTGCACAAACACTCCATCGATGATGGTGACGATGAAGAGGATGATGATAGCAGCCAATACTTATTTTTCCTTCAGTTTATCTTTCCATGTCATTTACCATCAGAGCTATGGGACTTCCAACTGAACACTGGGAACTTCCAACTGAACACTGGGAGTTGAGCAGGATATGAGATGGGGTTGAATGAAGCCTATTTCTTACAAACAAGAAATAGGGGACACAAAAAGGCTTTTGTGCCTGAGAGCCCACAGGGTTCTGCTTGGTTTCAATGGTAAAAACCAATTGTTGCACCAGATATAGCAGTGGTAGCAGTATTATCTATGGCAAGTCTTCAAATTGAGTTTGTCTACACAAAGTCTTTTCAAACAGTAGGAGGATAAAGATAGTAGCTTAAAGAGAATCAATTTCTAGATATTCAATTTCCACATAGCTTCTTTCCTAAAATTGATCTTCTACAAAATGTCCCTTTTTGCAATTTACCATTTCCCGCGTTACAAAATAAAGGCATACTTCTGTCTTACGTCTAAGATTTGACAATACTGCATTGCCTCTGGGGATGAAAACCTTGAGTTTGTTTACAAAGGGAAAATTTGAAGTACATATTGGTGTCCACATTGAGAAAATTAATGACTCTAAACACTATGTAATAAATCATTTTGCAAGTCTGTAATTTCCAATTCTTTGTCTTGGACAAAATTGAAGGAGGGCCTAATTGAATTGTCAGCTGATAAATGATTTATGAAGATGGATAATTATGTGATTTTTGGCATATTATCTGCAAGGAAATTAAAGATGGAAGGAAATTACTATAATAAAGTTCTTTAATTCCCATCTATTCATTTATTTATTATATAGTTTAGTGCTTATATTAATAAAAAAATTAAAGGAATAAATTGGTAGCAATGAGTACTATTCATGTTTGGATAAATAAAATAATAGGGAAAAAAATCCTTCAAATGAATATTCAATTAAATTTTAACTTTTTACTTAAAAAAATTTACAAATATTGGTGATGCATTTATATTATTTTGATCAATCATATACTGACAATAATCGAATGATAAATTAGTAAGGAACAGTTTTTAACCTTTAAAATTAATTTAAATAGTTTTTGAGGTAGGGAAATATGATACAGTGATCAATGAAAGGCTTTTTAACAAAAAAAATATATAAAATTAGGACAAAAATTCTGGGGTGATAATAAATGGAACTATACATTAGAGGAAAGAAAGAAACAATATAAATTATCCAATAGTTAAATAAAATTATTTTAATGTATTTTAAAAAGAAATGATAAGGGGGAAGGGTAAGCTGGGACAAAGTGAGAGAGTGACATTGACATATATACACTACCAAATGTAAAATAGATAGCTAGTGGGAAGCAGCCGCATAGCACAGGGAGATCAGCTAGGTGCTTTCTGTCCACCTAGAGGGGTGGGTTAGGGAGGGTGGTAGGGAGACTCAAGAGGGAGGAGATAGGGATGTATGTATATGTACAGCTGATTCACTGTTATACAGCAGAAACTAACACACCATTGTAAAGCAATTATACTCCAATAAAGATGTTAAAAAAATGATAGCTGATCTCAAATTGCTATAGTATTTAGATTCTGTTGGGTATATTTAAGAGAGTAACAGTTTATTTCAAAATGTCAGTATTCATAATACTTCAAAATTTACATTTTTGCAATATAAGTATATGATGACAAACTATTTCTTAAGGAAGTATAGGAGATTTACAATATTATATTAGTTTCAGGTGTCCAGTGTAGAAATTCAGTATTTTTAGCAATTAGGATATTACAAGATAATGGCTATAATTCCCTGTGGTATACAGTATATCCTGTTGCTTATACATTTTATACATAGTAGTTTGTCTCTGTTAATCCCATAACTTGAATTTATCCCTCCCTTTTGGTAACCACAAGTTTGCTTTCTATATCTGTGAGATTATTTCTGTTTTGCATATACATTCCCTTGTATTTTTTTTTAAATCCACATATAATTGATACCATACAGTATTTATCTTTTTCTGTCTGATGTATTTCAGTAAGAATCATATTCTCTAAATCCATCCACATTGCTGCAGATGGTAGCATTTCATTCTTTTTTATGGCTAATATTCCATCATATATGTATATACCACATCTTCTTAATCCAATAGTATGTTGATGGGCACGTGGGTTGCTCCCATGTCTTGGCTGTTCTAAGTAGTGTTACTATGAACACTGAGGTGCATGTATCTTTTTGAATTAATGTTTTCATTTTTTTGGATATATAGCCATATAACCTCTATACTGTTTTCCATAGTGGTTGCACCAATTTACATTCCCAGCAACAGAGTACAAGGGTACCCTTTTCTCCACATAGTCTCCAATATTTGTTATTTGTAGACTTTTTGATGATAGGCGTTCTGAAAGGTGCCAGGTGATATCTCATTGTTGTTTGGATTTGCATTTCTCCAATAAATAGTGATGTTGAACATCTTTTCATGTGCCTGTTAGTCATCTGTATGTCTTTTTCTGGAAAAATGTCTATTCAGGTCATCTGTCCATTTTTTAATTGAGTTGATTTTTGTTTTTGATATTGAGTTGTATAAGCTGTTTTTATATTTTGAATATTAACCCTTTGTCAATCCATCAATGGCAAATATTTTCTCCCATTCCATAGGTACTCTTTTATTTTGTTGATAGATTCATTTACTGCGTAAAAAGCTTTTAAGTTTAGTTAGGTTCCATTTGCTTATTTTTGCCTTTATTTCATTTGCCTTAGGAGACTGATCCAAGAAAATATTGCTACCATTTATGTCAGAGAATGTTCAGCCTAGGTTCTAAGAGTTTTATGGTTTTCTGTCTTACATTTAGGTCTTTAAAACATTTTGAGTTTATTTATGTGTATGGTGTGAGGGAATGTTCTAATCTCATTGTTTTACATGTGGCAGTCCAATTTTCCCAGCACCACTTTTTGAAGAGATGGTCTTTTATCCACTGTATATTCTTACATTCTTTGTCATAGATTAATTAACCATAGAGGAAGGGGTTTATTTCCAGGCTCTCTTCTCTTTTCCTTTGATCTATGTGTTTGTTTTGGTGCCAATACCATGTTTTTTTGATAAGAGTAGTTTTGTAGTATATTCTGAAGTATGGGAGGGTTACACCAGCAGCTGTGTTCTTTTTTCTCAAGATTGCTTTCCTAATCTTGGGTCTTTTGTAGTTTCATATAAACTTTAGGATTATTTGTTCTAGTTCTGTGAAAAATGGCATGAGTATTTTGATAGGGATTGCATTAAATCTGGAGATTGCTTTGGATAATGTGGCCATTTTAACAATATTAATTCTTCTAATCCAAGAACAAGGGATATTTTCCCTTTTTTTTAGCTTCAATTTCTTTCATCAGAGTTTTATAGTTTTCAGAGTATAGGTCTTTCACATCCTTGGTTAAATTTATCCCTAGGTATTTTATTCTTTTTTTTTAATTGCAGTAGAGTTGATTCACAATATTATGTTCATTTCAGGTGTACAGCACAGTGATTCACAACTTTTAAAAGTTACCAATCATGCATTTTTAAACTTATTTTCTTTTTCTGTTTTAATTTGGGTTTTTTGTTTGTTTTACATTAAGTTCTTTTTACATAAATTTACATCACATTTTAAAAATTCAAACAGAAAGTCACAAAAATTATAATCATCCTCATCAATTCACTGAGTCCCATGTAGTTAATCTTTTTTTCATCTTGACCTTTTGTTAGCACTTTTATGAATTCATCAGTTTTCCATTAGAGTTCTGAAAATGCTTATTCATTCAGTTCAGGAGTATAGTCAGTTATCAGAAACCTGTACTTGTCAGAGTTTTTTCCATGAATTCCGTGAAGATGAAACCCTTTTATAGGAACATTTTTGCAAAAGCATCAGAGTACACCCAGAACTGTCTGTAAATGACAAAAGACTTAGAAATGACCATGGTTAAAGATTTCATGAAAGTTCATAATAATGCAATTGACAAGGAAATTTAGTTATTTCTGAGATATACATTTTAAAGTAATAACTAGAATTATGACTTATAACATTATACCAGAACATAGAAGATTTTTAGGAATTTCATGTAATGTCTGAAACATTTATATTAACATATTTCCATACAAATAACCCAAAGAAAGTTTAGTATTAGTTTTTTCTTTAACATTTGAATTTTATTTTATTTTTTATACAGCACATACTTATTTGTTATCAATTTTATACACATCAGTGAATACATGTCAATCCCAATCGCCCAATTCAGCACACCACCATCCCCACCCCCCCACGGTTTTCCCCTCTTGGTGTCCATACGTTTGTTCTGTACATCTGTGTCTCAATTTCTGCCATGCAAACCAGTTCATCTGTACCATTTTTCTAGGTTACACATACATGCGTTAATGTACAATATTTGTTTTTCTCTTTCTGACTTACTAAACTCTGTATTACAGTCTCTAGATCCGTCCACGTCTCAACAAATGACTCAATTTAGTTCCTTTTTATGGCTGAGAGATATTCCATTGTATATATATATCACAACTTCTTTATCCACTCATCTGTCAATGGCATTTAGGTTGCTTCCATGACCTGGCTATTGTAAATAGTGCTGAAATGAACACTGGGGTGCATGGGTCTTTTTGAATTATGGATTTCTCTGGGTACATGCCCAGTAGTGGGATTGCTGGATCATATGGTAATTCTATTTTTAGTTTTTTAAGGAACCTCCATACTGTTTACCATAGTGGCTGTATCAATTTACATTCCCACCAACAGTGCAAGAGGGTTCCTTTTTCTCCACACCCTCTCCAGCATTTGTTGTTTGTAGATTTTCTGATGATGCCAATTCTAACTGGTGTGAGGTGATACCTCATTGTAGTTTTGATTTGTATTTCTCTAATAATTAGTTATGTTGAGCAGCTTTTCATGTGCTTCTTGGCCATCTGTATGTCTTCTTTGGAGAAATGTTTATTTAGGTTTTCTGCCCATTGTTGGATTCGGTTGTTTGTTTCTTCAATATTGAGCTGCATGAGCTGCTTACATATTTTGGAGATTAATCCTTGTCAGTTGCTTCATTTGCAAATATTTTCTCCCATTCTGAGGGTTGTATTTTCGTCTTGTTTATGGTTTCCTTTGCTGTGTAAAAGCTTTTAAGTTTTATTATGTCCCACTCATTTATTTTTGTTTTTATTTCCATTACTCTAGGAGGTGGATCAAAAACGATCGTGCTGTGATTTATGTAAAAGAGTGTTCTTCCCATGTTTTCCTCTAAGAGTTTTATAGTGTCCGGTCTTACATTTAGGTCTCGAATCCATTTTGAGTTTATTTCTGTGTATGGTGTCAGGGAGTGTTCTAATTTCATGCTTTTATATGTAGCTGTCCAGTTTTCCCAGCACCACTTATTGAAGAGACTATCTTTTCTCCATTGTATATCCTTGCCTCCTTTGTCATATATTAGTTGACCATAGGTGCATGGGTTTATCTCTGGGCTTTCTATCTTGTTCCATTGATCTATGTTTCTGTTTTAGTGCCAGTACTGTATTGTCTTCATTATTGTAGCTTTGCAGTATAGTCTGAAGTCAGGGAGTTGGATAACTCCAGCCCCATTTTTTTTTCCCTCAAGACTGCTATGGCTATTTGGGGTCTTTTGTGTCTCCATACAAATTTTAAGATGTTTTTATTCTAGTTCCATAAAAATTGCCATTGGTAATTTGATAGGGATTGCATTGAATCTGTAGAATGCTTTGGGTAGTATAGTCATTTTCACAATATTGATTCTTCCAATCCAAGAACATGGTATATCTCTCCATCTGTTGGTATCATCTTTAATTTCTTTCATCAGTGTCTTATAGTTTTCTGCATACAGGTATTTTGTCTCCCTAGGTAGGTTTATTCATACATATTTTATTCTTTTAGTTGCAATGGTAAATGGGAGTGTTTCCTTAATTTCTCTTTCAGATTTTTCATCATTAGTGTATAGGAATGCAAGAGATTTCTGTGCATTAATTTTGTATCCTGCAACTTTACCAAATTCATTGATAAACTCTAGTAGTTTTTTGGTGGCATCTTTAGGATTCTCTATGTATAGTATCATGTCATCTGCAAACAGTGACAGTTTTACTTCTTCTTTTCCAATTTCTATTCCTTTTATTTCTTTTTCTTCTCTGATTGCCATGGCTAGGACTTCCAAAACTATGTTGAATAATAGTGGGGAGAGTGCACATCATTGTCTTGTTCCTGATCTTAGAGGAAATGCTTTCAGTTTTTCACTCTTGAGAATGATGTTTGCTGTGCGTTTGTCGTATATGGCCTTTATTATGTTGAGGTAGGTTCCCTCTATACCCACTTTCTGGAGAGTTTCTTTTATTATAAATGGGTGTTGAATTTTGTCAAAAGCTTTTTCTGCATTTATTGAGATGATCATATGGTTTTTATTCTTAAATTTGTTAATATGGTGTATCCCATTGATTGATTTGTGTATATCGAAGACTCCTTGCATCACTGGGATAAATCCCACTTGATCATGGTGTATAATCCTTTTAATGTGTTGTTGGATTCTGGTTGCTAGCATTTTGTTGAGGATTTTTGCATCTATATTCATCAGTGGTATTGGTCTGTAATTTTCCTTTTTTGTAGTATCTTTGTCTGGTTTTGGTATCAGGATGATGGTGCGCTCATAGAATGAGTTTGGGGGTGTTCCTTCCTCTACAATTTTTGGAAGAGTTTGAGAGGGATGGGTATTAGTTCTTCTCTAAATGTTTGATAGAATTCACCTGATAAGCCATCTGGTCCTGGACTTTTGTTTGTTGGAAAATTATTAATCATAATCAATTTCATTACTTGTGATTCATCTGTTCATATTTTCTATTTCTTCCTGGTTCAATCTTGGAAGGTTATACCTTTCTAAGCATTTGTCCATTACTTCCAGGTTGTCCATTTTATTGGCATAGAGTTGCTTGTAGTAGTCTCTTATGATGCTCTGTATTTCTGCGGTGTCTGTTGTAACTTCTCCTTTTCATCTCTAATTTTATTGATTTGAGTCCTCTCCCTCTTTTTCCTGATGAGTCTGGCTAATGATTTATCGATTTTGTTTCACTTCTCAAAGAACCAGCATTTAGTTTTATTTATCTTTGCTATTGTTTTCTTTGTTTCTGTTTCATTTATTTCCGCTCTGATCTTTATGATTTCTTTCCTTCTGCTCAATTTGGGTTTTGTTTGTTCTTCTTTCTCTAGTTCCTTTAGGTGTAAGGTTAGATGCATTATTTGAGATTTTTCTTGTTTCTTGAGGTAGGCTTGTATAGCTCTAAACTTCCCCTCTTAGAACTGCTTTTGCTGCATCCCATAGGTTTTGGATCGTCGTGTTTTCATTGTCATTTGTCTCTAGGTATTCTTTGACTTCCTCTTTGATTTCTTCAGTGATCTCTTGGTTATTTAGTAACATATTGTTTAGCCTCCATGTGTTTGTGTTTTTCACATTTTTTCCCCTGTAATTCATTTCTAATCTCATAGCGTTGTGGTCAGAAAAGATGCTTGATATGATTTCAATTTTCTTAAGTTTACTGAGGGTTTATTTGTTACCCAAGATGTGATCTATCCTGGAAAATGTTCCTTGCACACTTGAGAAGTGTAATCTGCTGTTTTTGGATGGAATGTCCTATAAATATCAATTAAATCTATTTGGTCTATTTGTCATTTAAAGCTTCTCTTTCCTTATTTATTTTTATTTTGGATCATCTGTCCATTGGTGTAAGTGAAGTGTTAATGTCCTCCAATATTACTGTGTTACTGTCGATTTCCTCTTTTATAGCTGTTATCAGTTGCCTTATGTATTGAGGTGCTCCTATGTTGGGTACTTATATATTTATAATTGTTATATCTTCTTCTTGGATTGATCCCTTGATCATTATGTAGTGTCCTTCCTTGTCTCTTGTAACATTATTTTAACGTCTATTTTACCTGATATGAGTATTGTTACTCCAGCTTTCTTTTGATTTCCATTTGCATGGAATATCTTTTTCCATGCCCTCACTTTCAGTCTGTATGTGTCCCTAGGTCTGAAGTGGGTCTCTTGTAGACAGCATATATATGGGTCTTATTTTTGTGTCTATTCAGCAAGCCTGTATCTTTTGGTTGGAGCATTTAATCCATTCACATCTAAGGTAATTATCGATATGTATGTTCCTATTCCCATTTTCTTAATGTTTTGGGTTTGTTACTGTAGGTGCTTTTCTTCTCTTGTGTTTCCCACTTAGAGAAGTTCCTTTAGCATTTGTTGTACAGCTGATATGGTGGTGCTGAATTCTCTTAGCTTTTGATTGTTTGTAAAGCTTTTGATTTCTCCATCGAATCTGAATGAGATCCTTGCTGGGTAGAGTAATCTTGGTTGTAGCTTCTTACCTTTCATCACTTTAAGTATATCATGCCAGTCCCTTGTGGCTTGTAGAGTTTCTGCTGAGAAATCGGCTGTTAACCTTATGGGAGTTCCCTTGTATGTTATTTGTCATTTTACCCTTGCTGCTTTCAATAATTTTTCTTTGTCTTTAATTTTTGCCAATTTGATTACTATGTGTCTCGGCATGTTTCTCCTTGGGTTTATCCTGTGTGGGACTCGCTGCACTTCCTGGACTTGGGTGGCTATTTCCTTTCCCACGTTAGGGAAGTTTTTGACTATAATCTCTTCAAATATTTTCTATAGTCCTTTCTCTCTCTCTTGTCCTTCTGGGAACCCTATAATGCAAATGTTGTTGTGTTTAATGTTGTCCCAGAGGTCTCTTATGTTGTTGTCTTCATTTCTTTTCTTTCTTTTTTCTCTATTCTGTTCTGCAGCAGTGATTTCTACCATTCTGTCTTCCAGGTCACTTATCCGTTCTTCTGTCTCAGTTATTCTGCTATTGATTCCTTCTAGTGTAGTTTTCATTTCAGTTATTGTATTGTTCATCTCTGTTTGTTCGCTCTTTAATTCTTCTAGGTCTTTGTTAAACATTTCCTGCATCTTCTCCATATTTGCCTCCTTTCTTCTTCCGAGGTTCATTATTATCTTCACTATCATTATTCTGAATTCTTTTTCTGAGAGATTGCCTATCTCCACTTCATTTAGTTGTTTTTCTGTGGGTTTATCTTGTTTCTTCATCTGGTACAAAGCCCTCTGCCTTTTCATCTTGTCTATCTTTCTGTGAATTTCTTTTATTTTTTTAATGTGATTTTTAATGGGGTTATATTTTTCTTCCTCTCTTTGATATTTCTTTTTAATGTATAGAAATGCAACAGATTCCTGTATATTAATCTTGTGTCTGCAACATTGCTTAATTTAGATATTAGTTCTAATAGTTTTTGTGTGGAGTCCTTAGGGTTTTCTATATATAGTATCATGGCATCTGCATATAGTCACAATTTTACCTCTTCCCTTCCAATTTGGATACCTTTTATTTCTTTTTCTTGTCTGACTGCTATGGCTAGGACTTCCAATAATATGTTGAATCGAAGTGATGTGTGGGCATCCCTGTCTTGTTCTAGATTTTATTGGGAAGAATTTTAGCTTTTCACCATTGAGTATTGGCTGTGGGTTTGTCATAAATGGCTTTTATTATGTTGAGATATGTTCCCTGTATACCCATTTTGGTAAGAGTTTTTTTTTATCATGAATGGATTTTGAATGTTATCAAATGCTTTTTATGCATCTACTGAGATTATCATGTGGTTTTTGACTTTTCATTTGTTTATGTGGTGTGTTACATTCGTTGATTTATGAATGTTGAACCATCCTTGTGGACTTCAGATGAATGCCACTTGGTCTTGGTGTATGATCTTTCTTATGTGTTGTTAGATTCTGTTTGCTAATATTTTGTTGATAATTTTTGCATCGATAGTCATCAAAGATATTGGCCTGTAATTTTCTGTTTTGGTGGTGTCTTTGTCTGGTTTTGGTACAGGGTGATGGTGCCTTCATAGAATGTATTTGGGAGTGTTCCCTCCTCTTCAGTCTTTTGGAAGAGTTTGAGAAAGATTGATATAATTTTTTTTTGTATGTTCCATAGAATTCACCTGTGAAACCATCTGGTCCTGGACTTTTGTTTGTAGGTGTTTTTTTTTTATTATTATTACAGATTCTATTTCACTTGTAGTGATTAGGTTGTTCAAATCATCTATTTCTTCTTGATTCAATTTTAGTGGCCTGTATGTTTCTAGAAAGTTGCCCATTTCTTCTAGGTTGTCAAATTTGTTGGCATATAATTGTTCATAGTATTGGTTTATGGTCTTTTTGTAGTTCTGCAGTATCAGTTGAGGTTTCTCCTTTTCAATTTCTTATTTTTTTTTATTTGGGTTCACTCTCTTTTCTTTTTGGTGAACCTGGTCAGAGGTTTGTCAATTTTGTTTACCCTTTCAAAGAAACAGCTCTTGTTTTTATTGATTTTTTTTCTATTTTTTAAATCTCTATTTTATTTATTTACTCCCTGATCTTTATTATTTCCTTCCTTCTGCGGACTTTAGGTTTTGTTTGTTCTTCTTCTTTTTCTAATTCTTTTAGGTGGTAAGTTAGGTTGTTTATTGAGATTTTTCTTCTTTTTTGATGAAGGCCTGTATTGCTATGAACTTCCCTCTAAGAACTGCTTTTGCCACATCCCATAGATTTTTTTATGGTTGTGTTTTCATTGTCATTTTTCTCAAGGTATCTTTTTGGTTTTCTTGTTGAATCAACAATGTTTTAGTAGCATTTGTTTAGTCTCCATTTAGGCATTTTTTTCTAATTTATTTTCCTGTGATTGATTTCTAGTTTCATTCCATAGTTGTCAGAGAAGATGCTTGAAATAATTTCTATACTGTTTAATTTGTTGAGGTTAGTTTTTTTGCCCTAGTATGTGGTCAGCCCTAGAGAATGTTCCGTGTGCACTTGAAAAGAATTTGTATTCTGGTATTTTTGCTATGTAAAGTCCTGAAAATATCAATTAAGTCTAACTGTTCTATTATATCATTTAGAATCTCTGTTTCCTTATTGATTCTCTGTCTGGAATATCTGTCCATTCATGTGAGTGAGGTGTTAATGACTCTTACTATAATTGTATTCCAATTGATTTCTCCCTTTATGTCTGTTAGTATTTGTTTTATATATTTGGGTGCTCCTATATTAGGTGTATATAAATTGATGACTATAATATCCTCTTCTTGTATTGATTCTTTTATCATTATATAATGTCCTTCTTTATTTTTCTTTATAGTCTTTAAAGTTCATTTTGTCTGATATGAGTATTGCAACTCCTGCTTTCTCGTCATTTCCATTTGCCTGAAATATCTTTTTCCATCCCCTCACTTTCAATCTATGTGTCCCTTGACCTAAGATGGGTCTCTTGTAGGCAGCATATTGTAGGCTCTTGTTTTTTTATCCAGTCTGCCACTCTATGTCTTTTGATTGGAGCATTCAGTCCATTGACATTTAATGTAATTATTGATACATATGTATGTATTGACATTTCAAACCTTGTTTTCCCAGTTGATTCTTTGTTTCTTTTCTTTTTGTGGTTTGATGATTTCCTTTTATTTTATGCTTGTGCTCTCTTTTATTTAGATTTTGTGAATTTACTGTGTGTTTTGGATTTGTGGTTGCCCTGTTTTTCAAGTATGTTAACTCCTTCCTATATCTGCTTGCTTTAGACTGATATTCATATAGGTTGAAACACATTCTAAAAGAAAGAAAAAGAATCGGCATTTTCTTATCTTCTTGTTCACATTTTATGATTTTCATGTCCCTTTTTATATCTTCATGTTTATCCTTTTGCTGTTCCTTGTGTTTATCATTGCGTTCACAAATAGTTTTTTTTTCTTTTCTTTTTGATCTGTATACTGGCTAATTTAAGTGATTTACTTTCCAATTGTGATTTCCTCCTTCCTGTATCTTCTTGCTTCTTTTCTCTTTAGAGATGACCTTTCACTATTTAAGGATAAGTTTAGTATTGCTGCATTCTTTTCGTTTTTGCTTGTGTGAGAAATTCTTTATTACTCCTCTTATTCTAAATGATAATCTTTCTGGGTAGATTATTCTAGGTTGCAGGTTTTTCTCTTTCAAGACTTTGGATATATTTTGTCACTCCTTCTGGCCTGCAGTGTTTCTCTAGAGAAATCAGTTGATAGACTTATGGGGGTTCCCTTGTAATTAACTCTGTGTTGTTCTCATGCTGCCTTTAGAATCCTTTCTTTAACTTTTGCCATTTTTATTATAATATGTTTTGGTGTAGGTTTGTTTGGCTTCATCTTGTCTGGGACCCTCTGTGCTTCCTGTATCTGGATGTCTGTTTCCTTCTTAGGTTTGGGAATTTTTCAGTCATAATTTCTTCAAATACATTTTCAATACCCTTTTCTCTTTCTTCCCCTTTTGGAATCCCTATTACATGTAGATTGGCCTGCTTTACATTATAACATATGTCTCTTATTTTTTAACATCCTTATTGGAGTATACTTGCTTTACAACATTGTGTTAGTTTCTGCTGTATTACAAAGTGAATCAGCTATATGTATACATATATCCCCTTATCCTCTGCCACTTTTGTCTCCCTCCCACTCTCCGTATTCCACCCCTCTATGTGGTCACAAAGCACTGAGCTGATCTCCCTGTGCTTTGTGACTGCTTCCCACTAGCTATCTATTTTACATTTGGCAGTGTATATATGTAAAAGATACTCTCTCACTTCATCCCAGCTTACCCTTCCCCCTCCCTGTGTCCTCAAGTCCATTCTCTACATCTGCCTCATTATTCCTCTCCTACCCCTAGGTTCATCAGAACTTTATTATTATTATTGTTTTAGATTCCATATATATGTTTTAGCATGCAGTATTTGCTTTTCTCTTTCTGACTTACTTCACTCTTATACAGTGCTCTTTGAACTTATTAGACCACAGAACACTTTTTGTGCTAAAGCATCCTATAAGATTTCTGTACCATGAAACTAGGTTTACTTTACTTTCATTTTATACCACTACTAAGTTTACATGAGTCTAAGTAGAGTCCCATGAGAAGGAAATGCAACAGCAATTACCAACTCTGAAGCTGGGAAATGAAACAGGTAGTCAGGTACTTTCTAGTTTATCCACACTAGAAAATTCTTTTAAGTATTCTTAGCTCTACCAAATGGGTGGCCACACTTTTCAACAAACAAGGAAATCATGCATATGTCTACAAGTGAATTAGAACTGCTCAAAGCAAGGAAATAAGGAGAATTTGAGCCTATCAGAACCTCAGAAATTATCTCCAGAAAAGAAAGAGGGTCCTTTCTGAGAACATTTGAGGACTTTTTGTGTAGGGCATCAATGTTAGTATTCCTTCCAAGGTTTCTCAAAGTGTGTGTGTGTATATATGCACACATGCCTGTGCATATGTACACACATATGTGTATGTGTTATAAGAGAGATTAATAGGTTTAAAAAGTGATTCCAAAATAAGTCTGGCAAACACTGGCATCAAACACAGTTAAACAAGTTTCTTTATCATTCTAAAGTGCATTGTAACTCTACAAGAGGCAAACATACTATGTGGTATTTATGTGACCATTAGACTCCATAATATTATGTAGAACTTGTGTTCCACAGAACACACTTTGGGAAATAGTGGTCCACTCAATAGAATTTAGGTTTCTTCTAAGTGTAAGGCCTGACAATGGAAAAAAAATTTCTGAATCTGAGGATAAACAAATTAAAGATCCTAGAATAATTGTTAGCAGAAACCAAGGTTGGGACATTTAAAAGCAGATGTAAATAGTCATATATTACCGATGGGGGTATTCTTTTACCTTTTTTGTGCATAATTATTTCTTAAAGAATTTTTTTAAACATCTTTATTGGAGTAATATTGCTCACAATGGTGTGTTAGTTTCTACTTTATAACAAAGTGAATCAGCTCTCTCTCTCTCTCTCTCTATATATATATATATATATATCTCACACTCTATATATCTTCCCTATCTCACCCCTCTAGGTAGTCATAAAGCACTGAGCTGATCACCCTGTGCTATGCAGCTGCTTCCCACTAGCTATCTATTTTACATTTGGTAGTATATATAAGTACATGCCGATCTCTCATTTCGTCCCAGCTTCCGTTCCCCTTCCCCATGTCCTCAATTACATTCTCTACATCTGCGTCTTTATTCCTGTCTTACCCCTAGGTTCTTCAGAACCTTTTTTTTTTTTAGATTCCATATATATGTGTTAGCATACGGTATTTGTTTTTCTCTTTCTGACATACTTCACTCTGTATGACAGACTCTAGGTCCATCCACCTCACTACAAATAACTCAATTTTGTTTCTTTTTATGGCAGAGTAATATAAAACTATATATATATATATATATATATATATATATATGCCACACCTTCTTTATCCATTCATCTGTCAATGGACACTTTGGTTGCTTCCATGTCCTGCCTATTGTAAATAGTGCTGCAATGAACATTGTGGTACATGATTATTTTTGAATTATGGTTTTCTCAGAGTGTATGTCCAGTAGTGGGATTGGTGTGTAGTATGGTAGTTCTATTTTTAGTTTCTTAAGGAACCTCCATACTCTTCTCCATAGTGGCTGTATCAATTTACACTCCCACCAACAGTGCAAGAGAGTTGCCTTTTCTCCTCACCTCCTCCAGAATTTATAGTTTCTAGATTTTTTAATGATGGCAATTCTGATTGGTGTAAGATGATTCCTCATTTAAGTTTTGATTTGCATTTCTCTAATGATTAGTGTTGTTGAGCATCCTTTCATGTGTTTGTTGGCATTCTGTATATCTTCTTTGGAGAAATGTCTATTTAGGTCTTCTCCCCAATTTTGGATTGGGTTGTTTGTTTTTTTGATATTGAGCTGCATGAGCTGCTTGTATATTTTGGAGATTAATCCTTTATTAGTTGCTTCATTAGCAAATATTTTCTCCGATTCTGAGGGTTGTCCTTTTGTCCTGTTTATGGCTTCCTTTGCTGTGCAAAAGATTTAAAGTTTCACTAGGTCCCATATGTTTGTTTTTATTTCCATCTCTCTAGGTTGTGGGTCAAAAAGGATCTTGCTGTGATTTATGTCATAGAGCATTCTGCCTATGTTTTCCTCTAAGAGTTTTATAGTGCCTTGCCTTACACTTAGGTCTTTAATCCATTTTGAGTTTATATTTGTGTATGGTGTTAAGGAGTCTTCTAATTTCATTCTTTTCCATGTAGCTGTCCATTTATCACAGAACAACTTATTAAACATGCTCTCTCTTCTCCATTGTATACTCTTGCTTCCTTTAACAAAGATAAGGTGACAATATGTGCATGGGTTTATCTCTGGGCTCTCTATCCTTTTCCATTGAGTTATATTTCTGTTTTTGTGCCAGTACCATACTGTCTTGATTACTGTACCTTTGTAGTATAGTGTGAAGTCTGGGAGCCTGATTCCTCCAGCTCCGTTTTTCTTTCACAAGATTGCTTTGGCTATTCGGGGTCTTTTGTGTTTCCATACAAATTGTGAAATTTTTTTGTTCTAGTTCTGTGAAAAATGCCATTCGTAGTTTGATAGAGATTGACCTCAATCTGTAGATTGCTTTGGGTAGTATAGTCATTTTTGAAATGTTGATTCTTCCAATCCAAGAACATGGTAATCTCTCCATCTGTTTGTAACATCTTTAATTTCTTTCATCAGTGTCTTATAGTTTTATGCATACAGGTCTTTTGTCTCCTTAGGTAGATTTAATCCTAGGTATTTTATTCTTTTTTGCAATGGTAAATGGGAGTTTTTCCTTATATTTTCTTTCAGATTCTTCATCATTAGTATATAAGAATGCATGAGGTTCCTGTGCATTAATTTTGTACCCTGCTACTGTACCAAATTCATTGATTAACTCTAGTAGTTTTCTGGTAGTGTCTTTCGGATTCTCTATGGAACATTGGAACATTTTTAATCACAGCTTCAATTTCATTACCTGTGATTGGTCTATTTATAATTTCTATTTTTCCTGTTTCAGTCTCAGAAGGATGTGCTTTTCTAATAATTTGTCCATTTCTTCCAGGTTGTTCAATTTATTGGCATATAATTTCTTGTAGTAATTGGTCATGATCCTTGTATCTCTGCAGTGTCTGTTGTTACATCTCCTTTTTCACTTCTAATTCTATTGATTTGAGTCTTCTCCCTTTTTTCTTGATAAATCTGGCTACTGGCTTATCAATTTTGTTTATCTTCTCAGAGAGCCAGCTTTCAGTTTTATTCAATTTTGGTATCATTTCTTTCATTTCTTTTTCATTTACTTCTGAGCTTATTGTATGATTTTTTCCCTCTGGTAAATTTGTGTTTTTTTGGTTCTTCTTTCTCTAATTGCTTTAGCTATAAGGTTAGGTTGTTTATTTGAGGTCTTTCTTGTTTCTTGAGGTAGGATTGTATTGCTATATACTTCAATCTTGGAACTGCTTTTTCTCCATCCCATAGGTTTTCCATCGTTGTGTTTTCATTATCTTTTGTTTCTAGGTATTTTTGGATTTCCTCTACGATTTCTTTACTGGTCTCTTAGTTATTTAGTAGTGTATTGCTTAGCGTCTATGTGTGTTTTTTTTTTTTTTACAGATTTGTTTCCTGTAATTGATATCTAGTCTCATAGCGTTGTGGTCAGAAAGGATGTTTGATACAATTTCAATTTTCTTAAACTTACCAAGGCTTGATTTCTTACCCAAGATGTGATCTCTCATGTAGAATGTTTGATGGGCAGTTGAGAAGAAGCTGTATTCTGTTGTTTTTGGATGGAATGTCCTGTAAATATCAATTAAGTCCATATTGTTTAATGTGTCATTAAAAGCTTGTGTTTCCTTATTTATTTTCATTTTGGATGATCTGTCCATTGGCGAAAGAGGGGTGTTAATATTCCTTACTATGATTGTGTTATTGTTGATTTCCCCTTTTATGGCTGTTAGCATTTACCTTATGTGTTGAGGTTCTCCTCTGTTGGGTGCATAAATATTTACAATTGTTAAATCTTCTTCTTGGGTAGATCCCTTGATCATTATGTAGTGTCCTCTTTGTCTCTTGAAATAGTCTTTATTCTAAAGTCTATTTTCCCTGATATGAGAAGTGCTACTCCAGCTTTCTTTTGATTTCCATTTGCATGGAATATCTTTTTCCATCCCCTCACTTTCAGTCTTATGTGTCCGTAGGTCTGAAGTAGGTCTGTTGTAAACAGCATATATATGGTTCCTGTTTTTGTATTCTTCAGCCAGTCTATGTCTTTTGGTTGGAGCATATAAACCATTTACATTTAAGGTAATTATCAATATGTGTGTTCGTATTACCATTTTCTAAATTGTTTTTTGCGTTTTTTTTTTTTTAGGTCTTTTCCTTCTCTTGTGTTTCCTGCCTAGAGAAGCTCCTTTAGCATTTGTTGTGAAGTGGGTGTGGTGGTGCTGAACTCTCTCAGCTTTTGCTTCTCTGTAAAGATTTTAATTTCTCCATCGGATCTGAATGAGATCCTTGCTGTTTAGAGTAATTTTGGTTGTAGGTTTTTCCCTTTCATGTCTTAATTATGTCCTTCCACAGCCTTCTAGCTTGCAGAGTTTCTGCTGAGAAATCAGCTGTTAACTTTACGTGGATTCCCCTGTATATTTTTTTGTTGCTTTTCTCTTGTGGCTTTTAATATTTTTTCTTTGTATTTAACTTTTTTAAACCTCTTTATTGGAGTATAATTGCTTTAAAATGGTGTGTTAGTTTCAGCTTTATAACAATGTGAATCAGCTCTACATATACGTATGTATATCTCCTCCCTTTATACGTACATATACGTATGTATATCTCCTCCCTTTTGCATCTCCCTCCCACCCTCCCTATCCCACCCTTCTAGGTGGTCACAAAGCACCGAGCATATCTCCCTGTGCTATGTGGGTGCTTCCCACTAGCTATCTACTTTACATTTTGTATTGTATATATGTCCATGCAACTATCTCATGTCGTCCCAGCTTCCCCATCCCACTCTCTTTTTCTGAAGTCCTTTCTCTACATCTGCATCTTTATTCCTGATGCTCCTAGGTTCTTCAGCACCTTTTTGGTTTGATTCCATATATATGTGTTAGCATACGGTACTTGTTTTTCTCTTTCTAACTTACTTCACTCTGTATGACAGACTCTAGTTGTATCTGCCTCACTATAAATAACTCAATTTCATTTCTTTTCATGGCTGAGGAATATTCCATTGTATATAGATTCCACATCTTCTTTATCCATTCATCTGTTGGTGGACACTTAGGTTGCTTCCATGTCCTGGCTATTGTAAATAGAGCTGCAATGAACATTGTGGTACATGACTGTGTTTGAATTATGGTTTTTTCAGGGGATATGCCCTGTAGTGGGATTCCTGGGTTGTATGGTATTTCTATTTTTAGTTTCTTAAGGAACCTCCATCCTGTTCTCCATAGTGGCTGTATCCATTTACATTCCCATCAACAGTGCAAGAGGGTTCACTTTTCTCCACACCCTCTTTAGCATTTATTGTTTGTAGATTTTTTGATGATGGCCATTTTGAGTGGTGTGAGGTGATACCTCAGTGTAGTTTGTTTATTTATTTATTTTTGCGGTACACAGGCCCCTCACTTCTGTGGCCTCTCCTGTTGCAGAGCATAGGCTCCGGATACACAGGCTCAGCAGCCATGGCTCACAGCCCCAGCCGCTCCACACCATGTGGGATCTTGCCAGACCGGGGCATGAACTCGTGTCCCCTGCATCGGCAGGTGGAGTCTCAACCACTGCGCCACCAGAGAAGCCCCTCAGTGTAGTTTTGATATTCATTTCTCTAATGATTAGTGCTTTTGAACATCCTTTCATGTGTTTGTTCTCAATGTGTAAACCTTCTTTGAAGAAATGTCTATTTGGGTCTTCTGCCCATTGATGGATTGTTTTTTGTTTTGTTTTGTTTTTTTTGATATTGAGCTGCTTGTAAATTCTGGAGTTTAATCCTTTGTCAGTTTCTTCATTTGCAATGATTTTCTTCCATTCTGAGGTTGTCTTTTTGTCTTGTTTATGCTTTCCTTTGTTGTGCTAAAGCTTTTAATTGTCATTAGGTCCCATTTTTTAATTTTTGTTTTTATTTCCATTTTTCTAGGAGGTGGGTCAAAAAGGATCTTGCTGTGATTTATGTCATAGAGTGTTCTGTTTATGTTTTCCTCTGAGAGTTTTATAGTGTCTGGCCTTACATTTAGGACTTCAATGCATTTTGAGTTTATTTGTTTGTATGGTGGTAGGGAGTATTCTAATTTCATTCTTTTACCTGTACCTGTCCAGTTTTCCCAACACCACTTATTGAAGGAGCTGTCTTTTTTTCCATTGTATATTTTTGCCTCCTTTATCAAAAATAAGGTGACCATATGTGTGTGGGCTTACCTCTGGGCTTTCTCTCCTGTTCCTTTGACCTATATTTCTGTTTTTGTGCCAGTACCACACTGTCTTGATTACTGTAGCTTTTTAGTATAGTTTGCAGTCTGGGAAGCTGATTCCTTCACCTCCGTTTTTCTTTCTCAAGATTGCTTTGGCTATTTGGGGTCTTTTTTATTTCCATATAAATTGTGAAATATTTGTTTGATAGTTTGATTAATATGTGTCTTGGCGTGTTTCCCCTTGGAGTTATCCTGTATGGGATTCTCTGCACTTCCTGCCCTTGATTATTTCCTTTCTCATGTTAAGGAAGTTTTCAACTCTAATCTTTTCAAATATTTTCTGTGTCCCTCTCTTTTTGTCTTTTTCTTCTGGGACCCCTATAATTTGAATGTTGTTGGATTTAATGATTTCTAAGAGGTCTCTGAGAATGTCCTCAATCCTCTTCAATATTTTTTTCTGCTCTGTGTTACTTATTTCCACTTTTTTATCTTCCAAGTCAGTTATCCATTCTTCTCCCTCAGTTATTCTGTTATTGAGTCCTTTTGGAGAATTATAAATTTCATTTATTGTGTTGTTCATCATTGTTTGTTTGCTCTTTAGTTCTTCCAGGTCCTTGTTAAAAGTTTCTTGTATTTTATCCTTTCTATTTCCAAGATTTTGCATCATCTTTACTATCATTATTGTGAATTCTTTTTCAGGTAGACTGCCTATTCCCTCTTCATTTGTTTGGTGTGGTTTCATTTTACCTTGCTCCTTCACCTGCTGTGTATTTCTCTGTCTTCTCATTTTGCTTATCTTACTGTGTTTGGGGTCTCTTTTTCGCAGGCTGAAGGTTCGTAGTTCCTGTTATTTTTGGTGTGTTCCCCCAGTGGGTAAGGTTGGTTCATTGGGTTGTGTAGGGTTCCTGGTGAAGGGGACTGGTGCCTGTCTTCTGGTGGATGAAGTTGGATCTTGTCTTTCTGGTGGGCAGGGCTGCATCCGGTGGTGTGTTTTGGGGTGTCTGTTAACTTATTATGGTTTTATGCAGCCTCTCTGCTAATGGGTGGGTGTCTGTTAACTTGTTATGATTTTATGCAGCCTCTCTGCTAATGGGTGGTGTTGTGGTCCTGTCTTGCTAATGTTTGGTATGAGATGTCCAACACTGTAGCTAGCTGGTCGTTGAGTGGAACTGAGTCTTAGTGTTGATATGGACATCTCTGGGAGAGCTTCTGCCATTTGATATTATGTGGGGCTGGGAGGTCTCTGGTGTTCCAATGTCCTGAACTCGGCTCCCACACCTTTGAGCTTCAGGCCTGACACCCGGACAGAGTACCAAGACCCTGTCAGCCACATGGCCAGGTACTTGGGGAGTGTCTTGCCTTTTGAGAAGTCTGACACCTTCTGACAGCATTCAGTAGGTTTTCTGTAGGAGTTGTTCCACATGTAGATGTATTGTTGATGTATTTGTGGGGAAGAAGGTGATCTCTCCACCTACTTTTGGGTCCTAAATCAGTTTTATTTTTAATTTGAATGTATTTTAGAATTATTCCTGTAAGGTGTTCCAGATGTTTACAGCTGGAGTCTGCTCTGACTGGCAGCACTCTTTGGGTGCAGAAATCAATGCTCAGATATTGTCTGACCACAATCCTCCCCACAGCTGCAGAGCCCAGTCGGTGGCCCTTCTCTTGCCAGGGAGGTCCATGGGCAGTTCTGCCTGATTCAAATCACCAGCCAGCAAGCCCTCTTCATGACCCCACTCACCAGGTCACTTATTTTTTCTTCTGCATTATTCATTCTGGTATTCATTGCCTTGAGCTCAACTTTTATCACAGCAAATGAACTTATAAATTTTTCTTGCTTCCTCCTTATAGTTTCTAGTTCCTTTTTTACAGTAATTTGCATATTTGTCAATAGCCTTTCTAAATCCTTCAGCATTTTCATTACCTCATTTTTGAACTTGGTGTCAGTTAGACTGAAGTGGTCTGTTTCATTGTTTGTTCCTTCAGGGGAATTCTCTTGGTCTTTTAACTGAGAGTGGTTCCTCTGCTTCTTCATTTTACTTATATATCTCTTACTCTGTGAGTTTAGGAGAAACAAATATCTACTGTAGTCTTGGAGGGCTATTTATATGTGGAAGCATCTCTGCAAAGCTTGTGTGTGTTTAATGGTTTTTTGGAGTGAGGGCTGGTTCTGGTTTGGATGTTTGCCATCTCTTTCTTCAGCATGTGCTAGACCTTATCCCCTTGATAGGGGTTGTGCAGGTGCATGGCCCACGTCCATGCTCCCAGGAAGGCATTGGCAGTGGTTGGCGCCAGGTCATGGGACCCTTGGCAGCAGCCATATGTTGCTCATGCCCCCAGACAAGTGGGAACAGTGGTCGGTGCCGGGTCATGGGACACTTGGTGTTAGCAGGCTGTGCACAATCCTGGGAAGGTGGGGGCTGCAACCTCTCCCCCTCCCCATAGGACCCTGGGTGGCAGCAGTATTCCACTCCCACCTCTGGATTCCGAGATGCCAGAGTCGGCTCATGCTCATGCCTGCAGCTCATGTAGGCAGTGCCCTCCATGAAAGAAGCTCCTATGGTGGACCTGCCTCTATCCTCATGTGCCCTCGAACAATGGTGCCTTGCACCTCTTGTGGGCCCAGGCTTCTTCCCGGACTCCCTCTGTTGTTGTGCACCACACCCGAGCCACCTCAGGCTGTCTTTGTGCAGCCAACCCCTGTCCTCTCCCCAAGGTCTGACCTCTGAAGCCCGAGTCTCAGCACCCAGCCCCTGCCTGCCACATGGACGAGCATCTCAGGCTGGTGAGTGCCAGTCAGCACCGATCATCTGTGCAGGTCTCTCTCTGCTTTGCTCTCTGCAAACCTTTTGCTGCGCTCTCCTCCAAGGCTCTGAAGCTCCCCCTCTGTCCTGGCCGATCTCCCTGGCAGTGAGGGAACTTCCCCATATGCAGAAACCTTTCCTCTTTTACAGCTCTCTCCCAGGAGTGCAGGTCTCATCTCTATTCCTTTGTCTCTTTTTTTCTGTCCTACCCAGTTATGTGGATATTTTCTTGCCCTTTTGGAAGTCTGAGGTCTTTTGCCAGAGTTCAGTAGATGTTCTGTGAGAGTCGTTCCCCATGTAGATGTATTTTTGATGTATCTGTGGGGTGTAGGTGAACTCCATGTCCTACTCTTCTGCTATCTTGACCTGCTCTGATGATCACTAAATTGGTAGTAGTCATTGTAATTATTATACCTAAGAACCAAACGATCAACCCATCATCAAGACTGATCTGTTTGATAGTAAAGCAATCTCTTTTCAAAAATATCCATTTAGCTATTAAAATGTTACATCTGGATGGTAGAATCTCTGAACCTTACATGTTCTATTTCTCTGAGGTGCACAGGACCCTCTGGGGATCCATGAAGATAATCTCAGGTGGCAGCAAGTTGTCTATAATAATTTCATCTTTGTGTATTTTTATTCCAATAATATAACTTAACAAAATCACATTCTGGATCATCTGGTTGACCACCTCACACGTGAGTACTGCCATCAATTTTGAAATCTGTGTTACACATGTTACTTTAATTATATATTCCACTATTTTAATTATAGTGGAGTAAGATTA
This sequence comes from Aethalodelphis obliquidens, assembly GCF_003676395.1. Classification (NCBI taxonomy): domain Eukaryota; kingdom Metazoa; phylum Chordata; class Mammalia; order Artiodactyla; family Delphinidae; genus Aethalodelphis; species Aethalodelphis obliquidens. The sequence goes on along the minus strand of NW_020838052.1, from coordinate 2,420,964 downwards.
GAATGGTAGTGAAATGAATATGTAAGTGATGTATTCTCACCAAGGAAAGACTAAATAGTATCATAGATGGCTATGCAAGTAATAGTTCTGCAGTAACTGGAATAGAAAAATGTAATGGGAAAATTGAGTCTTACAAAAATACAGGGATGAACATTCAGAGTAACATGTTCCACAATAGTCAGTAATATATTCATCTTGCAAATGGTAAATTATTTGTAACCAAAAATAATGTTGTTACTTTGAATTTTACTAGTTGAGCAGGTTTTATTTAATTTAAAAATATATTTTGGTTTATAGTTTTAGGACTATAAGCATAAATAATATATGTATAGTTTCATGTTTGTACATACTTAAATACCATCATAATAAAAATAATTTAAGTCAACTATAGTGTTACAGTATTTTTTTAAAATTAAAGTATGGCCACATATTATTTAAGTTGGAGAGACATTGCTCTTGGATGTCTGCAAGTCACAAGGCAGGGTTTGAAAAAAGAGATGTAAACATAACCTAGACAGGCCTTTGGGTTTCAGATGGTAACTGGGGTACTGACTTAATTTTTTAAAAAATATGAGAGTATGCAGTAGAAAAGTTTAGACTTGTGAACAGGATTATTCAAACACTTCTACCTCATGGACAGATCTAGTGATATGTATAATTGTAAATGTGTGATTAAAAACAGTTTGAGGGTCCACAACATTTCCCACCAAAATTTTTCCTTTATTTCACAAATATTTACTAAGTTCACTACTATGTGCTAGGCAGTGGCAAACCATGGGAATACAGTAGAGAATAAAACACACACACTGCCCTCATGAAATACACATTAAATAAATAATTACACAAATAAATATAAACTTACAAGCTACAATAAGGGTATCAAGATAAGGAAAAAGATGTGAAAGAGAATCATACGACATATGTATTCTACAATAAATAGTCATGAAAGTCTTCTCTAAGGATATATTTAAAGTGAGCTATGAATGATGAGCAGGAGATAGCCAGGTAAAAAGTGAGAAAGAACATTCCAAAAAGAACATACAGTTCATGAAAATATCCCAAAGCAAGTAAGAAATGGTATAATTTTAAATGGCAATGAGGCCCTGGAGGGTAGTGAGTAAAATTTTTTTTAAATTTGGATACTTTTCTAAAAGAGGAGCAGAAGCTACTGATAAGTTTTAAATATAGGGATGATATGATCCAAGTGACATTTTTAAATGATCAGTCTGGCTGTTATTGGAAAAAAAGGTAGAGTGGAGTAAGAAAAGAAACAGTAGGAATGTTTTCATATTAGTGCAGATAAGAAATAACTGTGACTTGGGCTAGGATAGTAAAGATGAAGACAAAAATTAATTAAGATATATCCTGGAAGTATAAATGAGAAGACATACCTAAACACAATGAAAAAATCATACTAATCCAAATTGAAAATTAGTTTTCAAAGCAACTACTTGGGCTCTTGAAAAATGCTAATATTATGAAAGACAAGAAAAGTCTACAGGTATTGTTTTATATTAAAGGAAACTAAAGAAGCACCACAAATAAATGCAATGTCTGAGTCTGGATAAGGAAAAAAAATCTACAAAGGATATTATGGGAATAATTGGGGGAATTCAGATATGGACTGTTGTTAAATAATATTGTATCCGTGTTATTTTTTTGTATGTATAATTGCATTATAGTTCTGTGGGAGAATACCCTTGTTCTTAGGAGATACATACTAAAGTATATATAAGTGAAGCTTCAAGATGTCTACAACTAAGTTTTAAATGGTTCATAGAAGGCAAGAGGTGAGAGTGGGGAAGAAAGATAAAAGAAATTGTTAACAATTGATGAATCTAAATAAAGAGTATATAAGTGTTTATTTTATTGTTCTTTTAATGTTCTTGTGGGATTGAAATGTCACACTAAAAAGCTAGTGGAAGTGGATAGGAGTTGCTGACTGATCAGATATGGGGCAAGGACAAGGGAAAAAAATCAAGGATAACATCTAAGCAACTGGATGTATAATGGTGTGATTCAGAAAGATAAGGAAGATAGTGTCAAGTGAGAGAGGAAAATGAAGGCAGTGTGATAACAAAGAGTTCTTTATGGTCATACTGAATGTGAAACTTAGACATTCATATCTTACATGCAGTTGGGCACATAAATCTGGAGCTCAGCAAGGAAGGCAGGGCTGAGCATGTATATCTGGGCACCATCAGCATGTACCTGATGTTTAAAGTAACAATCCAAGAAGAAGATATAACAATTATAAATGTTTATGTACCCAACATAGGAGCACCTCAATACATAAGGCAAATTCTAACAACCATGAAAGGAGAAAATGAAAAAACACAATAATAGTAGTGGACTTTAACACCCGAATTACACCAATGGACAGATCATCCAAACAGAAAATAAATAAAGAAACACAAGCTTTACATGACAGAATAGACCATATAGATCTAATTGATATTTGTAGAACATTCCACCCAAAAGTGGCAGAATACACTTTCTTCTCAAGTGCACATGGAACATTCTGCAGGATAGACTGCATCTTGGGTCACAAATCAAGCCTTTGGAAATATTAGAAAATTGAAATCATATCAAGCATCTTTTCTGACCACAACACTATGAGATTGCAAGTCAGTTACAGGAAAAAACTGTAAGAAAACACAAATACATGTAGGCTAAATAGTGTGCTACTAAATAACCAAAAGATCACTGAAGAAATCAAAGAATAAATAAAAATATACATAGAAAAAAATAACAATGAAAACACGAAGACCCAAAACATAAAGAACACAGCAAAAGCAGTTCTAAGAGGGATGGTAATAGCAATTCAATCTCACCTCAAGAAACAAGAAAAATCTCAAATAAACAATCTAACCCTAACTTAAAACAACTAGAGAAAGAAGAACAAAGAAAACCCAAAGTCAAGAGAAGGAAGGAAATCATAAAGATCAGATCAGAAATAAATTAAATAGAAACAAAGAAAACACTGGCAAAGATCAATAAAACGACAAGATGGTTCTTTGAGAAGATAAACAAAATTGATAAACCCTTAGCCAGACTCATGAAGAAAAAAAGGGAGAGGATGCACATCAATAAACTTAGAAATGAAAAAGGAGAAATCACAACTGACACTGTAGAAATACAAAGGATTATAAGGCACTACTAGAAACAACTATATGCCAATAAAATGGACAATCATGAAGAAATGGACAATTTTTTGCAAAGGTACAATTTCCCAAGACTGAACCAGGAAGAATTAGGAACTATAAATAGACCTATCATAAGGAATGAAATTGAAACTGTAATTAAAAATCTTCCAAAAAACAAAAGTCTAGGACCAGATGGATTCATAGGCTAATTCTGTCAAACATTTAGAGAAGAGCTAACACTGATCCTTCTCAAACTATTCTGAAAATCTGCAGAGGGAGAAACACTCTCAAATACATTCTACGAAGCCACCATCACCATGATACCAAAACCAGAAAAACATATCACAAAAAATGAAAATTATAGACCAAGATCACTGATGAACATAGATGCAAAAATCCTGAACAAAATACTAGGAAAGAGAATCCAACAACACATTAAAAGGATCATAGACTATGATCAAGTGGGATTTATCTCAGGGATGCAAGTATTCTTCAGTATACACAAATCAATCAATGTGATACACCACATTAACAAGTTAAGGAATAAAAACCATATTATTCTCAATAGATGCAGGAAAATCTTTTGACAAAATTTAACACCTATTTATGATAAAAACTCTCAAGAAAGTGTGCATAGAGGGAACATACCACAACATAATAAAGGCCATATATAACAAACCCACAGCTAGCATCATACTCAGTGGTGAAAGAGTGAAAGCATTTCCTCTAAGATCAGGAACAAAGTAAGGATGTTCACTCTTACTACTGTTATCCAACATAGTTTGGGAAGTCCTAGTCACAGCAATCAGAGAAGAAAAAGAAATGAAAAGAATCCAAATCAGAAAAGAAGAAGTAAAACTGTCACTATTTGCCCATGACATGATACTATACATAGAATATCTTAAAGATGCCACCAGAAAACTACTAGAAGTAATCAGTGAATTTGGTAAGGTTGAAGAATAAAAAATTAAGGCACAGAAATCTCTGGCATTCTTATATACCAACAATGAAAGATCAGAAAGAGAAATTAAGGAAACACTCCCATTTACCACTGCAACAAAAAGAATAAAATACCTAGGAATAAATCTGCCTAAGGAGGCAAAAGACTTGTACTCAGAAAACTATAAAACACTGATGAAAGAAATTGAAGATGACATAAAGAGATTGAGAAATATACCATATACTTGAAACAGATGGAGAAATATACCATGTTGTTGGATTGGAAGAATCCATATTGTGAAAATGACGATACTACTCAAAGCAATCTACAGATTCAATTCAATCCCTATCATACTACCAATGGCATTCTTCACAGAATTAGAAGAAAAAAATTTACAATTCATAGAGAAACACAAAAGATCGTGAATAGCCAAATCAATCTTGAGAAAGAAACATGGAGTTAGAGGAATCAGGTTCCCTGACTTCAAACTATAGCACAAAGCTACAGTAATCAAGACAGTATGGTACTGGCACAAAAAGAGAAATATAGATCAGTGGTAAAGGATAGAATGCCCAGAGGTAAACCTACGCACATATGGGCACCTAATTTACAACAAGGATGGCAAGAACAGACAATGGAGAAAGAAGAACCCCTTCAGTAAGTGGTGCTGGGAAAACTGGACAGTTACATGTAAAAGAATGAAATTAGAGCACTACCTAACATCATACACAAAAATAAACTCCAAATGGATTAAAGACTTAGATGTAAGACCAGACACTATAAAACTCTTAGAGGAAAACATAGGCAAAACAGTCTTTGTTATAAAGCACACCAAGATCTTTTTTGATCCACCTCCTAGAGTAACGGAAGTAAAAATTAAAAAATGGGACTTAATTAAACTTAAAAGCTTTTGCACAGCAAAGAAAACCATAAAGAAGATAAAAAGACAACTCTCAGAATGGGAGAAAATATTTGCAAATGAAACAACAGACAAAGGATTAATTTCCAAAATATACAAACAGCTCATGGAGCTCAATATCAAAAAAACAAACAATCCAGTTAAAAAATGGGCAGAAGACCTAAATAGTCATTTCCCCAAGGAAGACATACAGATGGCCACGAGGCACATGAAAAGATGCTCAACATCACTAATTATTAGAAAAATGCAAATCAAAACTCACCTCACGCTGGTCAGAATGACCATTATCAAAAAATCTAGAAACAATAAATGCTGGAAAGGATGTGGTGAAAGGGAAACCCTCCTGCACTGTTGGTGGGAATGTAAATTGATATCACCACCATGGAAAACAGTATGGAGGTTCCTTAAAAACCTAAAAGTAAAACAACCATACGATCCAGCAATCCCACTACTGGGCATATACCCTGAGAAAACCATAATTCAAAAAGAGACATGCACCACAATGTTCATTGCAGCACTATTTACAATAGTCGGGACATGGAATCAACCCAATTGTCCATTCACAGATGAATGGATGAAGAAGATATGGCACATATATAGAATGGAATATTACTCAGCCATAAAAAGAAACGAAATTGAGTTATTTGTAGTGAGGTGGATGGACCTAGAGTCTGTCATACAGAGAGAAGTAAGTCAGAAAGAGAAAAAGAAATACTGTATGCTAATGCATATATATTGAATATATTAAAAAATGGTACTGATGAACCTAATTGCAGGGCAGGAATAAAGAGGTAGACATAGAGAATGGACTTGAGAACATGGGGTGGGAGGGCAAAGCTGGGGTGTAGTGAGAATAGCATCAACATATATACACTGCAGAATGTTAAATAGTTGGCTGGTGGGAAGCACCAGTATAGCACAGGGAGATCAGGTGAGTGTTTTGTGATGACCTAGAGGGGTTGTATAGGGAGGATGGGAGGGAGGCTCAAGAGGTAGTGGATATGGGAACATGTGTATGCATACGGCTGATTCACCTTCTTGTGCAACAGAAACTAACACAGCATTGTGAAGCAATTATAGTCCAATAAAGATCTATTTTAAAAAAAGTAATATTGAAGTGAAACAGAAAAAAAAAATAAAATGAAATAAAAGCCACGGTAGTGGCTAGGATCAACTAGGGAAAGAGTACAGAGAGAATCAAAGGGAAAAAAAGAGGCTAAATAGGAGAGAAGACGACTATTGTTGGAGGGGAATCAAGATGGTGAAGTAAGAGGATATGGATCTCATCTCCCCCCACAAACACATCAAAAACACATCTACATGTGGAATAATTCTTATGGAAAAGTAACTGGAAACTTGCAGAACTCTTATAGAACCAACGTTTCAAGAAAGATTCCTATGTCATGAGGTAAGATGGGAAAAAAAAGGCATTGTAATGGTACCTGTGCCCCTGGGAGGGATCTAAGAGGAAAAAGAAGATAGCACAGGTGTACAGTCACCCTGGGGAATGAACAGTTCTAGACGCAGACTGAGTGTCCCTTTACTGGGGTATTATGAATGGGAGACAAGCCCCATGGCTGCTAGGAGAATCGCTGGGACAAAGAGAAAGATTGGAGAAGACTAGACTCCACTCAAAATGAGTGTCTGAGTGCTGGCTTGCCCACAGACAAGGTGGAGATAGCTCTGCACTAGTGGCTGCCATCTCACATGATCCCCAATCCAAGCTGTGCAAACACACTGGGCTCTCTCACTCCATACCATGGTTAGGCATGGGATATAGGACAGCAGAGTCCTGGGAAAAGACTCCATCTAGCAACACAGAGGTGGTTAGGGGGTCTAGGGTGTGGTCTGGGTGGGGTGGTGGCAGCCATTGTTGGTATTTATCCAAATAGCACCACAGGCACAGACCAGACCTCTGGTGACAGTAGTTGCTCCAAACCCTGTGACCAACACACTGCATTCCTCACTCCCAACTGAGTGAACACTCCAACTCCACCCACTACATGCCACAGCTTGGAACTGGATCTGGGGCAGACAGGTCCTGGGAGAAGACTGCCACAGAGGCATCCTAGATCTCTGACAGCAGTGCAGCACCTCAGTTTCTGAAGTCACAATGCCCCAACCCTCTACCCCAGCCTAGTGAACAATCTGGCCCCACCCACTCCACACACAGTCTTGCACTAGATCTGGGAAAGACACAAGAGAGGAAGGGATGCTAATTCAGGCTGCCTTTGAGCAGAGCCACAGAAGCCTACACAGGTGGCATATAGATCTTCTGTGAGCACACACATGGCTCTCACTTTCTTCATCAATAATTTCCTTGGGGTAGGGCACCCACTCAACAGGGAATGGAGCCTGATTGAGTCCAACACTCAGGGCTTCTACTCCAGCAACTTGGGAGCAGGCCCTACCCCTGACAGTGTGGCAATAGCCATGAAGCAGAGAGGAAGTCCCATTACACAACCTGCATAGGCATTAGATTCCTCAACACCAACCACACCCCTTATCAAGGTGATAATGGCCAGCACACCATGAGGAAAGATGTGACTGGCATCCATATCAAAACCAGCCCTCACACCAAAGACATTGGACACACACAGTGTACACAAGTATGATTCCACATAAAAATACCCCTTCAAGACCACAATAGATAACTGTTTCTCCAAAATTCATAGAGACAGAGAAAGTTAAGTAAAATGAAAAGGCAGAGGAATTACTCCCAATTAAAAGAGCAAGAAAAATCCCCTGAAAGAACAACTAATGAAACAGAGCTCACCAGTCTACAAGACCCCAAGTTCAAAAAGTGGTAATAAAAATGCTAACTGAATTAAGAAAGATTATTGATATAAATGCAGATTACTGTAATAAGGAACTAGGAACAATAAAGATGAACCAAAGGTACATAAATTAATTTCAGAGGTAAAAACCAATCTAGAAACAATGAATAAATGACTAAATTACACAAAAGAGTAAGTAAGTGATCTGGAAGACAGAATAAAGGAAATGACCCAATAAAAACAGCAGACAGAATGATAAATTAAAAAAATATGAGTACAAGAAATGAGATCTCTGGGATAACATCAAATATGCATAATAGGGGTTCCAGAAGAAGAGACTGAAAATATATTTGAAGAAATTATGGATGAAAAATTCTCAAACCTAAAGAAGGAAACAGATATTGAGGTACAAGAGATACAGAAGGTCCCAAACAAAATTAACCCAAACAGACCCACACCAAGACATATCATAATTAAAATGGGAAATGTTAAAGATAAAGAGAGGATACTAAAGGCAGTAAGAGAGAAACAAAGAATCAGTTACAAGGGAACCCCCATAAGGCTACCAGCTGATTTCTCTGTAGAAATTTTGTAGGATAGAAGGGAGTGGCATGATATATTCAAAGACCTGAACAGAAAACCTTTAACCAAGGATACTCTAACCAGCATGATTATAATTCAGAATAGAAGGAGAGATAAAGAATTTCTCAAACAAGCAAAAACTAAAAGAATTCAGCAATATTAAACCTACCCTAAAAGAAATATTGAAAGCCCTTCTCTAGAAAAGAGAAAAGAGGCAAGATTCTATAGGAAAATGAAATACAGTAGGAAAGACAAATATATAAAAGGCTTGAAGATCACTTAAATAAGCCAATACATAGATTAAAAACAACAAAAAATTGTAAAAGTAATTATAACTACAATTAACAGCAAAAGGATATGCATGAAGGTGTAAAGCAGGACATAAAAATCAAAAATTGAGAGACTAGAAAAATGTAGATCTTTCAGAATGACTTTGAACTTGAATGACTATCAGTTTAAAGCAAGCAGATAGAGTTATGGGTCAACATACTTGAGCTATATGATAACCACAAATCAAAAATGCACAATAGATTCACAAAAACCAAAAAGAAAGGAACTCAAGAATAATACAGAAAAAAATAATCAAACTACAAAAGAGAAAAATAAAAAGAAGAAATGAACAAAGAACTACAAAAACAACTGGATAACAAGGATTAAAATGGCAGTACATACATACCTATCAATAATTTTTTAAATGTCAGTGTAGACTAAATGCTCTGATCATAGAATGGTAGACATAGAATGGCAGAATGGATAAAAAAACAAAAAAAACCCCAAAACCAAGAACATACAATATGCTGCCTACAGGAGACTCACTTCAGAGCTAAACACACACACAGACAGAAAGTGAGGGAATGCTATAAGATATTTCATGCTAATGAAAACAACAAGAAAACAGGGTTAGAAATACTCATATCAGACAAAACAGACTTTAAAACAAAGTCCATAAAGATGACAAAGAAGTGCATTATATAATAATAAAGGGATCAATAAAAGAAGAGGATATTACATACATCAACATATACACACCCAATATAGGAGCACCTAAATATAAAAAACTAATACTAACAGACATAAAAGGAGAAACTGACAATAATGCAATAATAGTAGGAGACTTTATCACCCCACAGACATCAATGGAGAGATCATCCTGACAGAAAATCAATAAGGCAACAGAGGTCCTAAATGACACAATAGACCAGTTGGACTTAATTGATATCTACAGGACACTACATCCAAAAAAACAAGAATACACATTCTTTGTGCATGGAATATTTTTTACGATAGACTACACGCTAGATCACAAAACAAGCCTCAACAAATATAAGAGAGAAATTATTTCAAGCATCTATTCTGAAGAAAATGGTATGAAACTAGAAATCAACCAGAGAAAGAAAAAGAAGAAAAGAACAAACACATGAAGACTAAACAAGGTGCTACTAAAAAACCAGAGTCAATAGTAAAATCAGGGAGTGAGGGGGAAGATGGTGGAAGAGTAAGATGTGGAGATCACCTTCTTCCCCACAGATACACCAGAAATACATCCACACATGGAACAACTCCTATAGAACACCTACTGAATGCTGGCAGAAGACCTCAGACCTCCCAAAAGGAAAGAAACTCCCCACTTACCTCGGTAGGGCAAAAGAAAAAAGAATAAACAGAGACAAAAGAATAGGGATGGAACCGGTATAAGTGGGATGGAGCTCTGTAGGAGGAAGTGTTTCCACACACTAGGAAGCCCCTTCGCGGGCAGAGACTGCAGGTGGCGGAGGGGGAAAGCTTTGGAGCCGCGGAGGAGTGCACAGCAACAGGGGTGCGGAGGGCAAAGTGGAGAGATTCCCACACAGAGGATTGGTGCCAACCAGCACTCACCAGCCTGAGAGGCTTGTCTGCTCAACTGCCAGGGCAGGCGGGGTTTGGGAGATGAGGCTCAGGCTTCAGTTGGATCCCAGAGAGAGGACTGGTGTTGGCAGCATGAACACAGTCAGAAGGGGGCTAGTGCACCACTGCTAGAAAGGAGGGAGTCTGGGGAAAAGTCTGGACCTGCCGAAGAGGCAGGAGACTTTCTCTTCACATTTTGAATCCTGGTACGTGAGGAGAGGGGATTAAGAGTGCTACTTAAAGGAGCTCCAGAGACAGGCACGAGCCATGGCTATCAGCACGGACCACAGAGACATGCATGACACACTAAGGCTCCTGCTGCCGCCACCAAGAAACCTGTGTGCGAGCACAGGTCCTATCCACACCTCCCTTCCGGGGAGCCTGTGTAGCCCACCACTGCCAGGGTCCCGGCATCCAGGAACAACTTCCCCCGGAGAAAGCAGCATGGCTCACCACAGTCTAGTGAAACGTCACTCTGGCCTCTGCCGGCTCAGTCTGGCCCCGCATCCGTAGCCCTCCATCCCACCAGCCTGAGTGAGTCAGAGCCCCTGAAGCAGCTGCTCCTTTTACCCCATCCTGTCTGAGTGAAGAACACATGCCCTCCGACGACCTTACACGGAGGGGGGGGGGCAAAATACAAAGATGAGCCCTGGGAGCTGAAAGAACAAAGAAGAGAAAGGGAAATCTCTCCCAGCAGCCTCAGAAGCAGCGGATTAAAGCTCCACAATCAACTTGATATACCCTGCATCTGTGGAATAATGAATAGACAACGAATCATCCCAAATTGAGGAGGTGAACTTTGAGAGCAAGATTTATTATTTTTCCCCTTTTTCCTCTTTTTGAGAGTGTGTATGTGTTTGCTTCTGTCTGTATAGCTTTCCTTTCACCATTTGTATAGGGTTCTTTTTTTTTTAACATCTTTATTGGGGTATAATTGCTTTACAATGGTGTGTTAGTTTCTGCTTTATAACAAAGTGAATCAGTCATACATAAACATAAGTTCCCGTATGTCTTCCCTCTTGCATCTCCCTCCCTCCCACCCTCCCTATCCCACCCCTCCAGGCTGTCACAAAACACCGAGCCAATATCCCTGTGCCATGCGGCTGCTTCTCACTAGCTATCTACCTTAAGTTGGTTAGTGTGTACATGTCCATGACTCTCTCTCGCCCTGTCACAGCTCACCCTTCCCCCTCCCCATATCCTCAAGTCTGTTCTCCAGTAGGTCTGTGTCTTTATTCCTGTCTTACCCCTAGGTTCTTCATGACATTTTTTTTCTTAAATTCCATATATATGTGTTAGCATACGGTGTTTGTCTTTTTCTTTCTGACTTACTTTACTCTGTATGACAGACTCTAGGTCTATCCACCTCATTACAAATAGCTCAATTTCATTTGTTTTTATGGCTGAGTAATATTCCATTGTATATATGGGCCACATCTTCTTTATCCATTCATCCGATGATGGGCACTTAGGTTGTTTCCATCTCCGGGCTATTGTAAATAGAGCTGCAATGAACATTTTGGTATATGACTCTTTTTGAATTTTGGTTTTCTCAGGGTAAATGCCCAGTAGTGGGATTGCTGGGTCATATGGTAGTACTATTCGTAGTTTTTTAAGGAACCTCCATACTGTTCTCCATAGTGGCTGAACCAATTCACATTCCCACCAGCAGTGCAACAGTGTTCCCTTTTCTCCACACGCTCTCTCCAGCATTTATTGTTTCTAGATATTTTGATGATGGCCATTCTGACTGGTGTGAGATGATATATCATTGTAGTTTTGATTTGCATTTCTCTAATGATTAGTGATGTTAAGCATTCTTTCATGTATTTGTTGGCAGTCTGTATATCTTCTTTGGAGAATTGTCTATTTAGGTCTTCTGCCCATTTTTGGATTGGGTTGTTTGTTTTTTTGTTATTGAGCTGCATGAGCTGCTTGTAAATTTTGGAGATTAACCCTTTGTCAGTTGCTTCATTTGCAAATATTTTCTCCCATTCTGAGGGTTGTCTTTTGGTCTTGTTTATGGTTTCCTTTGCTGTGCAAAAGCATTGAAGTTTCATTAGGTCCCATTTGTTTATTTTTGTTTTTATTTCCATTACTCTAGGAGGTGGGTCAGAAAGGATCTTGCTGTGATTAATGTCATAGAGTGTTCTGCCTATGTTTTCCTCTAAGAGTTTGATAGT
>NW_020838052.1:2373919-2393533 GCF_003676395.1 Aethalodelphis obliquidens | reverse complement strand
ACTATCAAACTCTTAGAGGAAAACATAGGCAGAACACTCTATGACATAAATCACAGCAAGATCCTTTCTGACCCACCTCCTAGAGTAATGGAAATATAAACAAAAGTAAACAAATGGGACCTAATGAAACTTCAAAGCTTTTGCACAGCAAAGGAAACCATAAACAAGACCAAAAGACAACCCTCAGAATGGGAGAAAATATTTGCAAATGAAGCAACCGACAAAGGATTAATCTCCAAAATTTACAAGCAGCTCATGCAGCTCAATAACAAAAAAACAAACAACCCAATCCAAAAATGGGCAGAAGACCTAAATAGACATTTCTCCAAAGAAGATATACAGACTGCCAACAAACACATGAAAGAATGCTCAACATCATTAATCATTAGAGAAATGCAAATCAAAACTACAATGAGATATCATCTCACACCAGTCAGAATGGCCATCATCAAAAGACCTAGAAACAATAAATGCTGGAGAAGGTGTGGAGAAAAGGGAACACTCTTGCACTGCTGGTTGGAATGTGAATTGGTGCAGCCACTATGGAGAACAGTATGGAGGTTCCTTAAAAGACTACAAATAGAACTACCATATGACCCAGCAATCCCACTACTGGGCATATACCCTGAGAAAACCAAAATTCAAAAAGAGTCATGCAGCAAAATGTTCATTGCAGCTCTATTTACAATAGTCCGGAGATGGAAACAACCTAAGTGCCCATCATCGGATGAATGGATAAAGAAATTGTGGCACATATATACAATGGAATATTACTCAGCCATAAAAAGAAACGAAATGGAGCTATTTGTAATGAGGTGGATAGACCTAGAGTCTGTCATACAGAGTGAAGTAAGTCAGAAAGAGAAAGACAAATACCGTATGCTAACACATATATATGGAACTTAAGAAAAAAATGTCATGAAGAACCTAGGGGTAAGGCTGGAATAAAGACACAGACCTCCTAGAGAATGGACTTGAGGTTATGGGGAGGGGGAAGGGTGAGCTGTGACAGGGCGAGAGAGAGAGTCATGGACATATACACCCTAACAAACGTAGTAAGGTAGATAGCTAGTGGGAAGCAGCCGCATGGCACAGGGATATTGGCTTGGTGCTTTGTGACAGCCTGGAGGGGTGGGATAGGGAGGGTGGGAGGGAGGGAGACGCAAGAGGGAAGATATATGGGAACATATGTTCATGTATGACTGATTCACTTTGTTATAAAGCAGAAACTGACACACCATTGTAAAGCAATTATACCCCAATAAAGATGTTAAAAAAAAATACAAACACATGGAGTGTAAACAATACACTACTTAATAATGAGGTGATTACTGAAGAAATCAAGGAGGAAATTAAAAAAGACCTAGAAACAAATGACAATGGAGACACGATGACCCAAACCTATGGGATGCAGCAAAAGCAGTTCTGAGAGTGAAGTTTATAGCAATACAATCCTACCTTAAGAAACAGGAAACATCTCGAATGAACAACCTAATCTTGCTCCTAAAGCAATTAGAGAAAGAAGAACAGAAAACCCCAAAGTTAGCAGAAGGAAAGAAATTATAAAGATCAGATCAGAAATAAATGAAAAAGAAATGAAGGAAACGATAGCAAAGATAAATAAAACTAAAAGTTGGTTCATTGAGAAGATAAGTGCAATTGATAAACCATTAGCTAGACTCATCAAGAAAAAAAGGGAGAAGATTCAAATCAATAGAATTAGAAATGAAAAAGGAGACATAACAACAGACACTGCAGAAATACAAAGAACCTTGAGACATTAATACAAGGAAGTCTATGCCAATGAAATGGACAACATGGAAGAAATGGACAAATTCTTAGGAATGCACAACTAGCTGAGACTGAACAAGGAAGAAACAGAAAATATGAACACACCAATCACAAGCACTGATATTGAAACTGTGATTAAAAATCTTTCAACAAACAAAAGTGCAGGACCAGATGGCTTCACAGGTGAATTCTATCAAACATTTAGAGAAGAGATAACACCTATCTTTCTCAAAACTTTCCAACAGACAGCAGAGGGAGGAACACTCCCAAACTCATTCTATGAAGCCGCCATCACACTGATATCAAAACCAGACAAAGATGACACAAAGAAAGCCGACTACAGGCCAACATCACTGATGAACATAGATGGAAACATCCTCAACAAAATACTAGCAAACAGAATCCAGCAGCACATAAAATGATGATACACCATGATCAAGTGGGGTTTATTCCAGGAATGCAAGGATTCTTCAATATACACAAATCAATCAATGTGATACAGCATATTAATAAATTGAAGGAGAAAAAACATATATATGGTCATCTCAATAGATGCAGAGAAAGCTTTCGACAACCATTTATGATAAAACCCTCCAGAAAGTGGGCATAGAGGGAACTTTCCTCAACATAATAAAGGCCATGTATGAGAAACCCACAGGCACCATCATCCTCAAAGGTGAAATACTGAAACAATTTCCACTAAATTCAGGAAAAAGACAAGGTTGTTCACTCTCACCACTATTATTCAACAGAGTTTTGGAAGTTTTAGCCACAGCAATCAGAGAAGAAAAGGAAATAAATGGAATCCAAATTGGAAAAAAAGAAGTAAAGTTGTCACTGTTTGCAGATGACATGATACTTTACATAGAGAATCCTAAGGATGCTACCAGAAAACTACTAGAGCTAATCAATGAATTCGGTAAACTGGCAGGATACAATATTAATGCACAGAAATCTCTGGCATTCCTATACACTAATGATGAAAAATCTCAAAGTGAAATCAAGAAAACACTCCCATTTACCATTGCAACAAATAGAATAAAATATATAGGAATAAACCTACCTAAGGAGACAAAAGACCTGTATGCAGAAAATTATAAGACACTGATGAAAGAAATTAAGGATGATACAAATAGACGGAGAGATAAGCCATGTTCTTGGAGTGGAAGAATCAGCATTGTGAAAATGACTCTACTACCCAGAGCAATCTACAGATTCAATGCAATCCCTATCAAACTACCACTGGCATTTTTCACAGAACTAGAACAAAGATTTTCACAGTTTGTATGGAAGCACAAAAGACCCCGAAGTGCCAAAGCAATCTTGAGAATGAAACAAGGAGCTGGAGGAATCAGTCTCCATGACTTCAGACTATACTTCACAGCTACAGCAATCAAGACAGTATGGTACTAGCACAAAAATAAAAATATTGATCAATGGAACAGTATAGAAAGCCCAGAGATAAACCCACACACATATGGTCACCTTATCTTTGATAAAGGAGGCAGGAATGTACAGTGGAGAAAGGACAGCCTCTTCAATAAGTGGTGCTGGGAAAACAGGACAGGTACATGTAAAAGTATGAGATTAGAACACTCCCTAACACCATACATGAAAATAAGCTCAAAATGGATTAAAGACCTAAATGTAAGGCCAGAAACTATCAAACTCTTGGAAGAAAACATAGGCAGAACCCTCTATGACATAAATCACAACAAGATCCTTTTTGACCCACCTCCTAGAGAAATTGAAGTGAAAACAAAAATAAACAAATGGGACCTTATGAAATTTTAAATGTTCTTCACAGCAAAGGAAACCAAAAACAAGACCAAAAGACAACCCTCAGAATGGGAGAAAATATTTGCAAATGAAGCAACTGACAATGGATTAATCTCCAAAATTTACAAGCAGCTCATGGAGCTGCATAACAAAAAACCAAACAACCCAATCCAAAAATGGGCAGAAGACCTAAATAGACATTTCTCCAAAGACGATATGCAGAGTGCCAACAAACACATGAAAGAATGCTCAACATCATTAATCGTTAGAGAAATGCAACTCAATACTACAATGTGATATCACCTCACACCGGTCAGAATGGCCATCATCAAAATATCTAGAAGCAATAAATGCTGGAGAGGGTGTGGAGAAAAGGGAACACTGTTGCACTGCTGGTGGGAATGTGAATTGGTACAGCCACTATGGAGAACAGTATGGAGGTTCCTTACAAAACTACAAATAGAACTACCATATGACCCAGCAATCCCACTACTGGGTATACACCCTGAGAACACCATAATTCAAAAAGTGTTATGTACCAAAATGTTCATGGCAGCTCTATTTACAATAGCCAGGACATGGAATCAACCTATGTTTCCATCGTTGGATGAATGGATAAAGAAGATGTGGCACATATATACAATGGAATATTACTCAGCCATGAGAAGAAACGAAATTGAGCTATTTGTAATGAGGTGGATAGACCTAGAGCCTGTCATACAGAATGAAGTAAGTCAGAAAGAGAAAGATAAATACCGTATGCTAACACATATATATGGAATCTATGAAAAAAAATGTCATGAAGTACATAGGGGCAAGACAGGAATAAAGACACAGACCTACTAGAGAATGGACTTGAAGATATGGGGAGGGGGAAGGGTAAGCTGTAACAAAATGAGAGAGTGGCATGGACATATATACACTATCAAATGTAAAATAGATAGCTAGTGAAGCAGGTGCATAGCACAGGGAGATTAGCTCGGTGCTTTGTGACCACCCGGATGCGTGGGATAGGGAAGGTGGGAGGGAAGGAGATGCAAGAGGGAGGAGATATGGGAACATATGTGTATGTATAACTGATTCACTTTGTTATGAAGCAGAAACTAACACACCATTGTAAAGGAATTATACTTCAATAAACATGTAAAAAAATAGTAAAATCAAAGAAGAAATCAGACAATACCTCAAGATAAACAAAATGAAAACAAACATTAGAAAATCTATGGCATGCAACAAAAGCAATTCTAAGAGAAAGTTTATAGTGATACAGGCATTCCTGAAGAATAAGAAACATATCAAATAAACAACCTAATCTACCTCCAAAAATAATTAGAGTAAAAAGAGCAAACAAAATCCAAAGTCAACAAAAGCAAGGAAATAATAAATATCCGAGGGGAAAGAAGTGAATTAGATATGCTTAAAAATCAGAAAAAAATCAATAAAGCCAAGAGCTGGGTTGTTTCTGAAAAGATAAGCAAAATTAATAAACCTCTAACCAGGCTCACCAAGAAGAAAATAAACTGGGCTTAAAAAACAAAATAAAAATGAAAGATAAGAAATAACAACTGATACCACAGAAATAAAAAAAATTATAAGAGAATACTATATGTCAACACATTTGACAATTAGAGAAATTGACAGGTTTCTAGAAACATACAGCTTGCTAAAGCTGAATCAAGCAGAAACCGATAATTTAAAAAGACAAATCACTACAGGTGAAATATAACCTGTAATTTAAAAAATACCCTGCAAACAAATATCCTTGAACGGACTACTTCAATGGAAAATTCTGTGAAATATACAATAGAAGTATGTATACCTATCCTTCTCAAAATATTCCAAAAAATTGCAAAGGAGAGAACAGCCCCAAATTTATTCTATGATGCCACCATTACCCCAATAGCAAAAGCAGACAAGAACACTACAAGAAAAATTACAGGTCAATATACTTGATGAATATAGATGTAAAACTTCTCAACAAAATATTACCAAAATGAATCCAACAATACATAAAAAGACCATAAAACACGATCAAGTTGGATTCATTTCAGTGTCACAAGGATGGTTGAACATATGCAAACAAATCAATGTGATATTCTGCATCAAGCAAAGGAAAGGCAATAACCATGTGATCATCTCAATAGATGCAGAAAATGCATTTGATAAAATTCAACATTGATTTATGATAAAAACTCTCACCAAAGTGGATATAGAGGAAACCTACCTCAACCTAATAAAAGCCATTTATGACAAACCCATAGCCAAAATCATACTCAATAGTGAAAATATGAAAACTTTCCCACTAAATTCAGGAGCAAGACAAGGATACCCACTCTCACCACTTTTATTCAACACTGGATTGGAATTCTTAGCCACAGCAATCAGACAAGTAAAAGAAATAAAAGCTATCCAAAATGGAAAGGAAGAGGTAAAACTTCATTATTTCCAGACGACATGATACTCTTTATAGGGAACACTAATGTCTCCAAACAAAAACTTATAGAACTAATAAATGAATTAGGCAAGGTAGCAGGATACAAGATTAATATACAGAAATCTGTTGTATTTCTTTACACTAATAATGATAAATCAGAAACAGAAAATTTCTTTAAATCCTCTTTAAAATTGGGTCAAAAAATAAAATGCCTAGGAAAACCCTTAATCAAGGAAGTGAAAGATCTATGTAATGAAAACTATTAAACATAGAGGAAATTGAAGATGATTCAAAGAAATGGAATGAGAGCCAATGCTCTTAAATTGGAAGAATTAATATTGTTAAAATGGCCATACTACCCAATGCATTCTACAGATTTAATACAATCACTATCAATGAACCCATGACATTTTTCAGAGAACTAGGACAAATCGTCATAAAATTTATAAGGAATCACAAAAGATGTAGAATCACCAAAGCATATCTGATTAAAAATAATAAAGCTGGGTACATAAACCTCCCAGACTAGAGACTATATTACAAACTGCCAATAATAAAAACAGGTTGCCAAAGCCAGTCCTGGTCTCAAGGAGGAAGCTCCTGCTCTGTACCCACAGCTGATACTGGTGCTCTAGGCAGGGCGAGAGTGGAGCAGAGCTGCCAGGCACCAGAGCTGAGGCAAGCACTGGCACACCACTGGTTGGAGCTGCTGTGGGGTGAGTGGCTGCTATACGTAGCCAAGCATGTTGTGGTCGGATCAGCCCAGTCATGGAACAGAAACATTTGTTGAATGGAAAATCCATGAAAGAAAGCTCCTGTGAACACCTGAGACAGACAATAATTTCAGCAATATTCAGCCGTGTGGCTAACAGGGTTGGGATGCTCCAGCCGGATGTCAGGCCTGTGCCTCTGTGGTGGGAGAGCCAAGTTCAGGACATTAATCCACCAGAGACCTCCTGGCTTCATTAATATCAAACAGCAAAAGCTCTACCAGAGATCTCCAACTCAAAGTTAAGTCCCAGCTCCACTCAACAACCAGCAAGCTCCAGTGCTGGACACCTCAAGACAAACAGCTAGCAAGACAGGAACACAACAACACCCATTAGCAGAGAGGCTACCTAAAATCATAATAAGGTCACAGACACCCCAAAACATACCACCGGACATGGTCCTGCCCACCAGAAAGAAAAGATCCAACCTCATCCACCAGAACACAAGCACTAATCCCATCCAACAGGAAGCCTACAAAACCCACTGAAGCAACCTTAGCCACTGGGGCCAGACACCAAGAAAACCAGGAAATATGAACCTGCAGCCTGTGAAAAAGAGACCCGAAACACAGTAAGTTATGCAAAATGAGAAGACAGGGAAACCACAGCAGATGAAGGAGCAAGGTAAAAACCCACCAGACCAAGAAAATGAAGAGGAAATAAGCAGTCTACCTAAAAAAGAATTCACAGCAATGATTATAAAGATGATCCAAAATCTTGGAAATAGAATGGAGAAGTTACAAGGAACGTTTAACAAGGACCTAGAAGAAGAAAAGAGCAAAGAAACAATGATGAACAACACAATAAATGAAATTAAAAATTCTCCACAAGGAATCAAGAGCAGAATAACTGAGGCAGAAGAACAGATAAGTGACCTGGAAGATAAAATATTGGAAATAACTACTGCAGAGCAGAATAAAGAAAAATGAATGAAAAGAATTGAAGACAGTCTTAGAGACCTCTGGGACAACATTAAACGCACCAACATTCGAATTATAGGGGTCCCAGAAGAAGAAGAGAAAAAGAAAGGGACTGAGAAAATATTTGAAGAGATCATAGTTGAAAACTTCCCTCATATTGGAAAGGAAATAGTCAAGTCCAGGAAGCATAGAGAGTCCCATACAGGATAAATCCAAGGACAAACACGCCAAGACACATATTAATTAAACTGTCAAAAGTTAAATACAAAGGAAACATATTAAAAGCAGCAAGGGAAAAACAACAAATAACACACAAGGGAATCCCCATAAGGTAAAGATCTGACCTTTCAGCAGAAACTCTGCAAGCCAGAAGGGAGTGGCAAGATATATTTGAAATGATGAAAGGCAAAAACCTACAACCAAGATTACTTAAACCAGCAAGGATCTCATTCAGATTCAACAGAGAAATGGAAACCGTTACAGATTAGCAAAAGCTAAGAGAATTCAGAACCACCAAACCAGCATTACAACAAATGCGTAGGGAACATCTCTAGGCAGGAAACACAAGAGAAGGTAAAGACCTACAATAGCAAACCCCAAACAATTAACAAAACGGTAATAGGAACATACATATTGATAATTGCCTTAAATGTAAATGGATTAAATGCTCCCACCAAAAGATACACACTGGCTGAATGGATACAAAAACAAGATCCTTATATATGCTGTCTACAAAAGACCCACTTCAGACCTAGGGACACAAACACACTGAAAGTGAGGAGATGGAAAACGATATTCCATGCAAATGGAAATCAAAAGAAAGCGGGAGTAGCAATTCTCATATCAGACAAAATAGCCTATAAAATAAAGATTATTACAAGGGACAAAGAAGGAAACTACATAATGATCAAAGGATCAATCCACGAAAAAGATATAACAATTGTAAATATTTATACACCCAACATAGGAACACCTCAATACATGAGGCAAATGCTCACAGCCATAAAAGGGGAAATCAACAGTCACACAATCATAGTAGGGGACTTTAACACCCCGCATTCTCCAATGGACAGATCATCCAAGATGAAAATAAATAAGGAAACACAAGCTTTAAATGATATATTAAACAATATGGACTTAATTGATATTTATAGGACGTTCCACCAAAAAAACCCCAAATACACTTTCTTCTCAAGTGCTCATGGAACATTCTCCAGGATAGATCATATCTTGGGTCACAAATCAAGCCTTGGTAATTTTAGGAATTTTGAAATAATATCAAGTGTCTTTTCTGGCTACAATTCTATGAAACTAGATATCAATTACAGGAAAAATCTTTAAAAAATAAAAACACATGGAGGCTAAACAACACACTACTTAATATCCAAGAGATCATTGAAGAAATCAAAAAATACCTGGAAACAAATGATAATGGAGATACGATGACCCAAAACCTATGGGATGCAGCAAAAGAAGTTACAAGAGGGAAGTATATAGCAATACAATCCTAACTAAAGAAACAAGAAACATCTCAAATAAACAACCTAACCTTACACCAAAAGCAATTAGAGAAAGAAGAACAAAAAACCCACAAAGGAAGCAGAAGGAAAGAAATCATAAAGATCAGATCAGAAATAAGTGAAAAAGAAATGAAGTAAACAATAGCAAAGATCAATAAACCTAAAAGCTGGTTCTTTGACAAGATAAACAAAACTGATAAACCACTAGCCAGACTCATCAAGAAAACAAGGAAGAAGACTCTAATCAATAGAATTAAAAATAAAAAAGGAGAAGTAAACACTGACACTGCAGAGATAAAAAGGATCATGAGAGATTACTACACGCAACTCTATGCCAATAAAATGGACAACCAGAAAGAAATGGACAAATTCTTAGAAAAGGACAACCTTCCGAGACTGAACCTGGAAGAATTAGAAAATATAAACAGACCAAGCAGAAGCACTGAAGATCAGACTGTGATTAAAAATCTTCAAACAAACAAAACCCCAGGAACACATGGCTTCAGAGGCGAATTCTATCAAACATTTAGAGAAGAGCTAACACCCATTCTTCTCAAACTCTTCCAAAATACAGCAGAGGCAGGAACACTCCCAAACTCATTCACCGAGCCCACCATCACCCTGATACCAAAACCAGACAAAGGTGTCACCAAGAAAGAAAACTACAGGCCAATATCAGTGATGAACATAGATGCAAATATCCTCAACAAAATACTAGCAAAGAGAATCCAACAGCACATTAAATGCATCATACACCATGATCAAGTGGGGTTTATCCCAGGAATGCAAGGATTCTTCAAAATATGAAAATCAACCAATGTGATACACCATATTAACAAATTGAAGGAGAAAAACCATATGATCATCTCAACAGATGCAGAAAAAGCTTTGAACAAAATTCAACACACATTTGTGATAAAAAACTCTCCAGAAAGTAGGCATACAGGGAACTTACCTCAACAAAAAAAAGGCCATATAGGACAAACCCACAGCTGATATCGTTCTCAATGGTGAAAAAATGAAACCATTTCCTCTAAGATCAGGAACATGACAAGGTAGTCCACTCTCACCAGTATTATTCAACGGAGTTTTGGAAGTTTTAGCCACAGCAATCAGAGAAGAAAAAGACATAAGAAGAATGCAATTCGGAAAAGAAGAAGTAAAGCTGTCACTGTTTGCAGATGACATGATACTATATATATAGAATCCTAAAGATGCTACCAGAAAACTACTAGAGCTAATCAATGAATTTCGTAAAATAACATGATGCAAAATTAATGCACAGAAATCTCTTGCATTCCTATACACTAATGATGAAAAAAACTTAAAGGGAAATTAAGGAAACACCCCCATTTACCACTGCAAAAACAAGAACAGGGAGGTTCCCAGGGGAAGATGGAGGAAGAGTAAGATGCGGAGATTCCCCACAGATACACCAGAAATACATCCACACATGGAACAACTCCTACAGAACACCTACTGAATGCTGGCAGAAGACCTCAGACCTCCCAAAAGGCAAGAAACTCCCCACGTACCTGGGTAGGGCAAAAGAAAAAAGAAAAAACAGAGACAAAAGAGTGGGGATGGAACGTGCACCAGTGGGAGGGAGCTGTGAGGGAGGAGAGGTTTCCACACACTAGGAAGCCCCTTCGCAGGCGGAGACTGCGGGTGGCGGAGGTGGGGGGAGCTTCGAGGCCGTGGAGGAGAGCGCAGCAACGGAGGTGCGGAGGGCAAAGCGGGGAGATTCCCGCACAGAGGATGGGTGCCGCCCGGCACTCACCAGCCCGAGAGGCTTGTCTGCTCACTCGCCGGGGAGGGTGGGGCTGGGAGCTGAGGCTCGGGCTTCTGTCGGAGCGCAGGGAGAGGACTGGGGTTGGCAGTGTGAACACAGCCTGAAGGGGTTACTGCACCGCGGTTCGCCGGGAGGGAGTCCGGGAAAAGGTCTGCAGCTGCCGAAGAGGCAAGAGAATTTTTCTTCCCTCTTTGTTTCCTGCTGCATGAGGAGAGGGATTTAAGAGCACTGCTTCAAGGAGCTCCAGAGACTGGAGCAAGCCGCGGCTAAAAGCACGGACCACAGAGACAGGCAGGAGACTAAGGTTGCTGCTGCCGCCACCAAGGAGCCTGTGTGTGAGCACAGGTAACTATCCACACCACCCTTCTGGGGAGCCTGTGCAGCCCGCCACTGCCAGGGTCCCGGGATCCAGGGACAACTTCCCCGGGAGAGTGCACGGCACGCCTCAGGCTGGTGCAAATTCACGCTGGCCTCTGCCGCCACAGGCTCGCCCTGCACTCCGTGCCTGTCGCTCTCCCTGGCCTGAGTGAGCCAGAGCCCCTTAATCAGCGGCTCCTTTAACCCCGTCCTGTCTGAGCGAAGAACAGACACCCTCTACCGACCTACACACAGAGGCGGGCCCAAATCCAAAGCTGAGCCCCGGGAGCTGTGAGAACAAAGAAGAGAAAGGGAAATGTCTCCCAGCAGCCTCAGAAGCAGTGGATTAAAGCTCCACAATCAACTTGATGTACCCTGCATGTGTGGAATACATGAGTAGACAACGAATCATTCCAAATTGAGGAGGTGGACTTTGAGAGCAAGATTTATGATTTTTTCCCCTTTTCCTCTTTTTGTGGGTGTGTATGTGCATGCTTCTGTGTGAGATTTTGTCTGTATAGCTTTGCTTCCACCATTTGTCCTAGGGTTCTATCCATCTGTTTTCTTTTTTTTTAAATTCTTTTTCTTAATAATTATTTTTTTATTTTAAAAACTTTACTATATTTTACTTTATCTTCTTTTTTCTTTCTTTTTCTTCCTTCCCTCCTTTCTTCCTTCGTTCCTCCCTCTATCCCTCCCTCCCTCCTTTCTTTCCTTCTTTCTTTCTTTCTTTCTTTCTTTCTTTTTTCTTTCTTTCTTTCTTTCTTTCTTTCTTTCTTTCTTTCTTTCTTTCTTTCTTCCTTCCTTCATTCCTACCTTCCTTCCTTTCTTTCTTTCTTTCTTTCTTTCTACTTCTACTAATTCTTTCTTTCTACATTTTCTCCCTTTTATTCTGAGCCATGTGGATGAAAGGCTCTTGGTGCTGCAGCCAGGAGTCAGTGCTGTACCTCTGAGGTGGGAGAGCCAACTTCAGGACACTGGTCCAAAAGAGACCCCCGAGGTCCACATAATATAAAATGGTGAAAATCTCCCCGAGACTCCATCTCAAAACCAGCACACAGCTTCACTCAACGACCAGCAAGCTACAGTGCTGGACACCCTATGCCAAACAAATAGCAAGACAGGAACACAACCCCACCCATTAGTAGAGTGGCTGCCTAAAATCATAATAAGTCCACAGACATCCCAAAACACACCACCAGACATGGCCCTGCTTAACAGAAAGACAAGATCCAGCCTCATCCACGAGAACACAGGCACTAGTCCTCTCCACCAGGAAGCCTACACAACCCACTGAACCAACGTTAGCCACAGGGGACAGACACCAAAAACAACGGGAAGTATGAACCTGCAGCCTGCAAAAAGGAGACCCCAAACACAGTAAGATAAGCAAAATGAGAAGACAGAAAAACACACCTCGGATGCACGAGCAAGATAAAAACCCACCAGGCCTAACAAATGAAGAGGAAATAGGCAGTCTACCTGAAAAACAATTCAGAATAATGATAGTACAGATGATCCAGAATCTTGGAAATAGAATAGACAAAATGCAAGAAACATTTAACAAGGACCTAGAAGAACTAAAGATAAAACAAACAATGGTGAACAACACAATAAATGAAATTAAAAGTACTCTAGATGGGATCAATAGCTGAATAACTGAGGCAGAAGAACGGATAAGTGACCTGGAAGATAAAATAGTGGAAATAACTACTGCAGAGCAGAATAAAGAAAAAAGAATGAAAAGAACTAAGGACAGTTTCAGAGACCTCTGGGACAACATTAAACACACCAACATTCTAATTATAGGGTTTCCAGAAGAAGAAGAGAAAAAGAAAGGGACTGAGAAAATATTTGAAGAGATTAGAGTTGAAAACAAGTTCAAGTCCAGGAAGCACAGAGAGTCCCATACAGGATAAATTCAAGGAGAAATACGCCAAGACACATATTAATCAAACTGTCAAAAATTAAATACAAAGAAAACATATTAAAATCAGCAAAGGGAAAAACAACAAATAACACACAAGGGAATCCCCATAAGGTTAACAGCTGATCTTTCAGAAGAAACTCTGCAAGTAAGAAGGGGCTGGCAGGACATATTTAAATTGATGAAGGAGAAAAACCTGCATCCAAGATTGCTCTACCCAGCAAGGATCTCAATTAGATTGGATGGAGAAATTAAAACCTTTACAGACAGGCAAAAGCTGAGAGAGTTCAGCACCACCAAACCAGCATTACAACAAATGCCAAAGGACCTTCTCTAGGCTAGAAACACAAGGGAAGGAAAAAACCTACAATAACGAACACAGAACAATGAAGAAAATGGGAATAGAAACATACATATCGATAATTACCTTAAATGTAAATGGACTAAATGCTCCCACCAAAAGACACATATTGGCTGAATGGATACAAAAACAAGACCCATATATATGCTGTCTACAAGACACCCATTTCATACCTAGAGACACATAAAGACTGAATGTAAGGGGATGGAAAAAGGTATTCCATGCAAATGGAAACCAAAAGAAAGCTGGATTATCAATTCTCGTATCAGACAAAATAGACTTTAAAATAAAGAGTATGAGAAGAGACAAAGAAGGACACTACCTAATGATCAAGGGATCGATCCAAGAAGGAGATATAACAATTTTAAATATTTATGCACCCAACATAGGAGCAGCTCAATATATAAGGCAAATACTAACAGCCATCAAAGGGGAAATCGACAGTAACACATTCATAGTAGGGGCCTTTAACACCCCACTTTCACCAATGGACAGATCATCCAAAATGAAAATAAATAAGGAAACACAAGCTTTAAATGATACGTTAAACAAGACAGACTTAATTGATATTTACAGGACAATCCATCCAAAAAGAACAGAGTAAACATTTTTCTCAAGTGCTCATGAAACATTCTCCAGGATAGATCATAACTTGGGTCACAAATCAAGCCTTGGTAAATTTAAGAAAACTGAAATTGTATCAAGTATCTTTTCCGACCACAACGCTATGAGACTAGATATCAATGACAGGAAAAGATCTGTAAAAAAATACAAACACATGGAGGCTAAACAATACATTACTTAATAATGAAGTGATCACTGAAGGGAATTCCCTTTGATCAGAGGGAATAAAAAAAAACCTAGAAACAAATGACAATGGAGACAAGACGACCCAAAACCTATGGGATGCAGCAAAAGCAGTTCTAAGAGGAAAGTTTATAGCAATACAATCCTACCTTCAGAAAGAGGAAACATCTCGAATAAACAACCTAAACTTGCACCTAAAGCAATTAGAGAAAGAAGAACAAAAAAACCCCAAAGTTAGCAGAAAAAAGAAATCATAAAAAGCAGAACAGAAATAAATGAAAAAGAAATGAAGGAAACGATAGCAAATATCAATAAAACTAAAATCTGGTTCTTTGAGAAGATAAACAAAATAGATAAACCATTAGCCAGACTCATTAAAAAAACAAGGGAGAAAACTCAAATCAATAGAATTAGAAATGAAAAAGGAGAAGTAACAACTGACACTGCAGAAATACAAAAGATCATGAGAGATTACTACAAGCAACTCTTTGCCAATAAAATGGACAACCTGGAAGAAATGGACAAATTCTTAGAAATGCACAACCTGCCAAGACTGAATCAGGAAGAAATAGAAAATATGAACAGACTAATCACAAGCACTGAAATTGAAACTGTGATTAAAAATCTTCCAACAAACAAAAGCCCAGGACCAGATGGCTTCACAGGCGAATTCTATCAAACATTTAGAGAAGAGCTTACACTTATCTTTCTCAAACTCTTTCAAAATATAGCAGAGGAGGGAAATGTCCCAAACTCATTCTTCGAGGCCACTGTCACCCTGATACAAAAACCAGACAATGATGTCACAAAGAAAGAAAACTACAGGCCAATATCACTGATGAACATAGATGCAAAAATCCTCAACAAAATACTAGCAAACAGAATCCAACAGCACATTAAAAGGATCATACACCATGATCAAGTGGGGTTTATTCCAGGAATGCAAGGATTCTTCAATGTATGCAAATCAATCAATGTGATAAGCCATATTAACAAATGGAAGTAGAAAAACCATATGATCATCACAATAGATGCAGAGAAAGCTTTCGACAAAATTCAACACCCATTTATGATAAAAACCCTGCAGAAAGTAGGCATAGAGGGAACTTTCCTCAACATAATAAAGGCCATATATGACAAACACAAAGCCAACATCGTCCTCAATGGTGAAAAACTTAAAGCTTTTCCACTAAGATCAGGAACAAGACAAGGTTGCCCACTCTCACCACTCTTATGGAACATAATTTTAGAAATTTTAGCCACAGCAATCACAGAAAAGGAAATAAAAGTAATCCAAACCGGAAAAGAAGAAGTACAGATGTCACTATTTGCAGATGACATGATACTATACATAGAGAATCCTAAAGATGCTACCAGAAAACTACTAGAGCTAATCAATGAATTTGGTAAAGTAGCAGGATATAATATTAATGCACAGAAATCTCTGGCATTCCTATACACTAATGATGAAATATCTGAAAGTGAAATCAAGAAAACACACCCATTTACCATTGCAACAAAAAGAATAAAATATCTAGGAATAAACTTACCTAAGGAGAAAAAAGACCTGTATGCAGAAAATTATAAGACACTGGTGAAAGAAATTAAAGATGATACAAATAGATGGAGAGATATACCATGTTCTTGGATTGGGAGAGTCAACATTGTGAAAATGACTCTACTACCCAAAGCAATCTGCAGATTCAATGCAATCCCTATCAAACTACCAGTGGCATTTTTCACAGAACTAGAACAAAAAACTTCACAATTTGTATGGAAACACAAAAGACCCCGAATAGCCAAAGCAATCTTGAGAACGAAAAACGGAGCTGGAGGAATCAGGCTCCCTGACTTCAGACTATAGTAGAAAGCTGCAGTAATCAAGACAGTATGGTACTGGCACAAAAACAGAAAGATAGATCAATGGAACAGCATAGAAAGCCCAGAGATAAACCCACACACATATGGTCACCTTATCTTTGATAAAGGAGGCAAGAATATACAGTGGAGAAAATGCAGCCTCTTCAATAAGTGGTGCTGGGAAACCTGGACAGGTACTTTTAAAAGTATGAGATTAGATCACTCCGTAACACCATACACAAAAATAAGCTCAAAATGGATTAAAGACCTAAATGTAAGGCCAGAAACTATCAAACTCTTAGAGGAAAACATAGGCAGAACACTCTATGACATAAATCACAGCAAGATCCTTTTCGACCCACCTCCCAGAAAAATGGAAATAAAAACAAAAATAAACAAATTGGACCTAAAGAAACTCCAAAGCTTTTGCACAGCAAAGTAATCTATAAACAACACCAAAAGGCAACCCTCAGAATGGGAGAAAATATTTGCAAATGAAGCAATTGACAAAAGATTAATCTCCAAAATTTACAAACAGCTCATGCAGCTCAATAACAAAAAAAACCCAATCCAAAACTGTGCAGAAGACCTTAATAGACATTTCTCCAAAGAAGATATACAGACTGCCAACAAACACGTGAAAGAATGCTCAACGTCATTAATCATTAGAGAAATGCAAATCAAAACTTCAATGAGATATCATCTCACACCTGTCAGAATGGGCATCATCAAAAAATCTAGAAACAACAAATGCTGGAGAGGGTGTGGCGGAAAGGGAACACTCTTGAACTGCTGGTGGGAATGTGCATTGGTACAGCCACTATGGAGAAGAGTATGGAGGTTCCTTAAAAAACCACATATAGAATTACCATATGACCCAGCAATCTCACTACTGGGCATTTATCCTGAGAAAACCAAAATTCAAAAAGAGTCATGTACCAAAATGTTCATTGCAGCTCTATTTACAATAGCCCGGAGATGGAAACAACCTAAGTGTCCATCATTGGATGAACAGATAAAGAAGATGTGGCATATATACACAATGGAGTATTACTCAGCCATAAAAAGAAATGAAATTGAGCTATTTGTAATGAGGTGGATAGTCCTAGAGTCTGTAATACAGAGTGAAGTAAGTCAGAAAGAGAAATACAAATACTGTATGCTAACACATGTATTTGGAATTCAAGAAAAAAATGTCACGAAGAACCTAGGGGTAAGAAAGTAATAAAGACACAGACCTACTAGAGAAAGGACTTAAGGATATGGGGAGGGGGCAGGGTAAGCTGTGATAAAGCACGAGAGAGGCATGGCCATATATACACTACCAAGCGTAAGGTAGATAGCTAGTGGGAAGCAGTCGCATAGCACAGGGAGATCAGCTCTGTGCTTTGTTACCGCCTGGAGGGGTGGGATAGGGAAGGTGCGAGGGAGGGAGACACAAGAGAGAAGAGATATGGGAACATATGTATATGTATAACTGATTCACTTTGTTATAAAACAGAAACTAAGACACCATTGTAAAGCAATTATGCTCCTAAGGAGGCAAACGACTTGTACGCAGAAAAGTATAAGACACTGATGAAAGAAATTAAAGATGATACAAAAAGATGGAGAGATATACCATGTTCTTGGATTGGAATAATCAACTTTGTGAAAATGACTATAGTTCTGAAAGCAATCTACAAATTCAGGTCAATCCCTGTCAAACTACCAATGGCATTTTTCACAGAACTAGAACAAAAAATTTCACAATTTGTATGGAAACACATAGGAATCTGAATAGCCAAAACAATCTTGAGAAATAAATACGGAACTGGAGGAATTAGGCTCCGTTGCTGCAGACGATTCTACAAAGCTATAGGAATGAAGACAGTATGTTACTGGCACAAAAACAGAAATATAGATTAATGGAACAGGATAGAAAGCCCAGAGCTAAACCCACACCTATGGTCACCTTACTTTTGATATGGAGGGAAGAATGTACAGTGGAGAAAAGACAGCCTCTTCAATAAGTGGTGCTGGGAAAACTGGACAGCTACATGTAAAAGAATGAAATTAGAACATTTCTTAACACCATACACAAAAATAAATGAAAATGGATTAAAGATGTAAATGTAGACCCTGACACTATAAAACTCTTAGAGCTAAACAAAGGCAGAACACTCTATGACATAAATCACAGCAAGATCGTCTTGACCCACTTCCTAGAGAAATGGAAATAGGAACAAAAATAAACAAGTGGAACCTAATGAAACTTAAACGTTTTGCAACGCAAAGGAAACCATAAAGAAGATGAAAAGTCAACACTAAGAGTGGGAACAATTATTTGCAAATGAAGCAACTGACAAAGGAATAATCTCCAAAATTTACAAGCAGCTCAGGCTGCTCAATATCCAAAAAGGAAACAACCCAATCAAAAAATGGGCAGAAGACCTAAATAGACATTTCTCCAAAGAAGATATAAAGATTGCCAACAAAGATATGTACAGATTCTCGACATCACGAATCATTAGAGAAATGCAAATCAAAACTACAATGAGGTATCAACTCACATCAGTCAGAATGACCGTCATCAAAAAATCTACAAACAGGGCTTCCCTGGTGGTGCAGTGGTTGAGAGTCCACCTGCCGATGCAGGGGACACGGGTTCATGCCCCGGTCTGGGAGGATCCCACATGCCGCGGAGCGCCTGGGCCCGTGAGCCATGGCCGCTGGGCCTGCGCGTCCGGAGCCTGTGCTCCACAACGGGGGAGGCCGCAACAGTGAGAGGCCCGCGTGCAGCAAAAAAATAAAAAAAAATAATAAATCTACAAACAGTAAGTCCTGGAGAGGGTGTGGAGAAAAGGGGACCCTCTTGCACTGTTAATGGGGATGTAAATTGATACATCCACTATTGACATCAGTATGGAGGTTCCTTAAAAAACAAAAATAAGACTACCATATGGCCCAGCAATCTCACTACCTGGCATATCCCCTGAGAAAACGGTAATTCAAACAGGGTCATGTACCAAAATGTTCATCGAAGATCTATTTACAATAGCCAGGACATGGAAGCAACCTAATTGTTCATCAACAGATGAATGGATTTACAAGATGTGGAACATATATACAATGGAATATTACTCAGCCATAAAAAGAAACAATATTGAGTTATTTGTAGTGAGGTAGATGGACCTAGAGTGTGTCATACAGAGTGAAGTTAAGTCAGAAAGAGAAAAATTAATACCATATGGTAACAGATATATATGGAATCTACAATAAATAAATAAATAAATAAATAAATAAATAAATAAATA
>NW_020838052.1:2352722-2373819 GCF_003676395.1 Aethalodelphis obliquidens | reverse complement strand
TATATATATATATATATATATATATATATATATATATATATATATGTTCTGAAGAACCTAGGGGCAGGACAGGAGTAAAGATGCAGACATAGAGAGTTGACTTGAGGACACAGGGAGAGGGAAGGGTAAGCTGGGATGAAGTGAGACATTGGCATGGACTTATATATACTACCTGTTGTAAAATAGATTGCTAGTAGGAAGCAGCCGCATAGCACAGGGAGATCAGCTTGTTGGTTTGTGACCACCTAGAGGAGTGGGATAGGAAGTGTGGGAGAGAGATGCAAGAAGGAGGAGATATGGGGATATATGTATATGTATAGCTGATTCACTTTGTTATAAAGCAGTAACTAACACACCATTGTAAGCAATTATACTCCAATAAAGATGTTAAAAAAATAAAAAAATAATGAAAACAGTATGGTATTGGCACATAAACTGACATGTCCATCAATAGAGCAGAATCCAGAGCCCAGATTGACGCACACACCTACATATGGTCATTTAATCTACAACAAAGTGGCAAGAATATACAATGCAGATAATACAGTCTGTTTGACAAGTGGTGCTGGGAAAGCTGAGAGGCTACACATAAATCAATTAAATTAGAACACTCCTTCTCATCATATACAACAATACACTCAAAATGGTTTAAAGACCTAAATATAAGTCATGACACCATAAAACTCCTAGTGGAAAGCATAGGTAAACATTCTCTGTCATAAATCATACCAATATTTTCTTAGATCAGTCTCCCAATGCAAAAGACAATAAAAGCAAATATAAACAATTAGGACCTAGTTAAACTTAAAAGGTTTTTCAAAACAAAGGAAACCATCATTGAAACTAAAAGATAGCCTACAGAATGGGAGAAAATATTTGCAAACTATGCCACCAACAAGGGGTTAGTATCCAAAATATAGAAACAGCTCACACAAGTCAATATGTATATAAACAACTAACCCATTTGAAAAATGAGCTGAAGACATAAATACACATTTCTTCAAAGACAACATAGAGATGGCCAAGAGGCACATGAAAATATGGTCAACACTGGTAATTATTAGAGAAATGCAAATGAATTCCACAATGAGTTATCTCCTCACACTAGTCAGAATGGCTATCATCACAAAATCTACAAATAATAAATGCTGGAGATGGTATGGCGAAAAGTGAGCCCTTGTACAGTGCAGGTGGGAATGTAAATTTGTGTAGCCACTATGGAAAACAGTATGGAGTTTCCTTAAGAAAACTAAAAATAGAGCTACCATGTGATCCACCAAATGCTACTCTTGGGTATTTATTCAGAAGAAACAAAAACACTAAATCAAAAAGATACATGCACCCTAATGTTCATTGCAGCAGTATTTACAGTAGCTACGTGTCCCTCAACAGATGACTGGTATTTATATACAATGGAATATTATTCAGCCATAAAAATGAATGAAATATTGCCACTTACAGGAATATGGGTAGACCTAGAGAATATTATATTTAGGGACGTAAGTCAGACAGAGAGACAAATAAGATATGATATAGCTTACATGTGGAATCTACAAATAATACAAATAAATTTGTTTACAAAACAGAAACAGATGCACAGACATAGAAAACAAACTTATGGTTACCAAAGCAGAGAGGGAGTGAGTGAGTGACAAATTAGGAGTATGTTATTAACAGATACAAACTACTCTACATAAAAAAAGATAAGCAGCAAGGGTTTACTGTATAGCACAGGGAATCAGAATCAATGTCTTGTAATTACCTATAATGGAATATAATCTGAAAAAAATAACCAAATCTTTTTCCTCTACATCTGAAACTAACATAACAAAAAAAATTAATACAATTCAATTGAAACATTGCTAACAGTCTTGAAGAGACATTTTTCCAAAGACATACAAATGACTAGCAGACACATGAAATGATGCTCAACATCACTAATTATTAGAAAATGTAAATGAAAACCACAATGAGGCATCACCTCACACTGGTCAAAATGGCTATAATCAAAAATCCTACAAATAGGAAATGTTGGCAAGGATCCATAGAAAAGGAAACCCTCTTACACTGTTGGTGGGAATGTAAATTGGTGCAGCCTCTATGGAAAACAGAATGGGAGTTTCTTAAAATCTAAGAAAAGAACTACCATATGTGCTTCAGGGAATCCACTCCTGGGTATGTATCTGAAAATGAATACACTAATTTGAAAATTTGATACATGCACCCCAGTGTTCGCAGCAGCACTATTTACAATAGCCAAGAAATGGAAGCAACCCAGTGTCCATCAACAGATGATGTGCTTATGAAGATGTGATAAATATATACAATGGAATATTACTCAGCCATAATAAAAGTGAAATACTGCCATTTGCAGCAATGTGGATCAACCTAGAGAATATTATGCTCAGTGAAATAAGTCAAACAGAGAAAGGCAAATATTATATAATATCACTTATATATATCACACATAAT
This sequence comes from Aethalodelphis obliquidens, assembly GCF_003676395.1. Taxonomy (NCBI): domain Eukaryota; kingdom Metazoa; phylum Chordata; class Mammalia; order Artiodactyla; family Delphinidae; genus Aethalodelphis; species Aethalodelphis obliquidens. The sequence continues at coordinate 2,371,347 of NW_020838052.1, read as the reverse complement.
ATCACTATTTGTGAGACGTAGACTCACACAGTCTATGTCTACAGACTCATGGACATAGAAAACAAACTTATGGTTACCAGATGGGAGATGGACAAATTAGGTGTATTAACAAATTAGGGATTAACAAGTACAAACTACTGTGTATGAAATAGATAAGCAAAAATGATTTACTGGTATAGTATGAGGAATTATACCCATTATTTTGTAATAACCTGTCATTGAATATAATCTGCAAAAATACTGTATCACTATGCTGTACACATGAAACTAAAACAATATTATAAATCAACTATACTTCAATTAAGAAAAAGAAGAGAAGAAAAGGCAAACCCCAGGACTGAGTCATGGGACACTATAAGAGATCTGGAGGAAGAGGAGCAGTTAGCAGAGACTGAGGAGTGTTCAACTTGTCAGGAAGAAAACCAGTAAAGTTTGATATTACAAGAACCAAGAGAGGAGAGAGATTGAGAAGGAGAGACTGGGCCACTGAAATGAATGTTTCTAAGCATTTAAGATAAAGAAAGAAATTTTAATCAATATATTTGACAACATAGAAGTCATTAATCACCTTGCTGTGAGTGGTTTCAGTGGAGTAATTGGGAAGAAAGTCAGATTGGAGTGGATTGAAGAGTGAAAGTATGATAATAAAGTGTAACAGGGAGTGGAAATAACTCTCCAATATTTAAAGAAATAGAGTGGAAGCTAAAGTAGTTTGTGCAGTTTGAGGAAAATTACTTTTTGGTAAGATAGGATATATAAGACCATATTTGTAAGCTAGTAGTAATGATATAGGACAAAGGAACAGAATGGTGATATATGAAAGAGGGAGTTTAATGAACAGAGTGAAGTTCTTGATAAGATGAGAGGGTACAGTATCCAGCATACAAGTTTGGAAATGGTCTTTCATAGGAGCAGAAATAGATGGGTGCTAGCAGTTTTAGAGATTCCATTTAGGTGGGGAAAGTAAAAGGAAATTCTGATGCTGTTTATTTTCTCAATAAAATATGAGGTAGAATTAGCTGAGAATGAGTGGGAAAGATGATGGGCTATTTGAGAAGAGTGGGTAAGCTGACCTACCGGGAAACATAGTAAGATGTTAGACAGAACTGAGTAACCAATTTGAGGTTTGTGGTCTTGAATTTTAAGTGCAACCAGGCATCTTAGCTGTGTGATGTTTTTTACAAGTAGAAAACTAATCATCCTCGGTCATGGCATGTTATTCTTTCAATGTACTTCTGGATTTTTTCTTTGAATTATATTTTTTTGCATTGAATTTATAAATTTTACCTTACTATGGTGTATAAATATCCTAAGTCTATTGTTAATCTCCAAATGTAATGTCCAAATTATTTCCACATTATCTCCAAATATGTCTCCAAACATAATATTGGGTATACAAGACCCTCCTTTATGCATCTTGCTTTGATTTGGAAGAACTGGGTGCTTGAATAATTTTATCTCAAAACTTAAAGCTTACATTTCTTTGATCTAATACGAGTATTATTTTTCAGTCAGTACTATCTACCAGTGTTCGTTTACACCTCCCATGTGATATTGAAGACTAACGAATAGAAGACTTCCTTGAGATGAGTTTGTAAGACATTGAGGATTCACAGGAAAGAGGGAGAGGGTTAAAGACAAGTGAGACTGTTGCAATGGCTATGCATATGTGGCACCTTGATAATACGTGTGTATGCATGAAGTAGTGGCTATCTGAAATGGAAGGGTGAAGTGTAAAGAGAAAAGGACAATGTATGGGAGGATGATATTGGAGGAGGAAAGCATGCTGCATCTGATAGAGAAGAGAGGACATGGTGGGGAAGAGATGCCCAAACAGGCGGCTCACATTGCCCTAGTAGCATAAGCTAATCATCCAATGTAAAGAGGGGAGAGCCAATAGCCTTGGTGTGCAAAATGAAACATCGAGGAGGCAAATCTGGCATATAGATACATTTTGTTAGACCTACATAAAGGTTGTAAAAATTGGTAGTTGTAAACATTTTAAAATTGAGAAGTTTCTTGAGAAAACCTGTCTATGACTTCTCTCAAAAATTCTGAAGATATGTGCTGAGCATTTATTATGCACTAGTTACTCTTCTAAGCCCTTTAGCACTAATTAACTCAAATCTCATACAAGCTCTATGTGGAAGATACCATCATTATTATTATTTTATAATTTAGGAAACTGGAACAGAAAAGCTAAGTGACTGACCTTTTGTCACACAGCTGGTAAATGGCAGAGCCAGGATTCTAATTCAGAGAATCTGGCTTCAGAGTTTACACTTTTAACCATACTATCTTGTTCTTTAGTTAATACTGAGCTCACATCTCTGCATGGCAATATTTGGCTGAAGATAGGTAGTGTCTGCCTCTTTAGATGAGACATATGCTCTCCTGTTTGCCTCAGTTTTCTTTAGCATTCCCTTTTGTAGTTCACCTGCTCCCCTTCACTCATTTACATTACCTGTACGTTCTCTGAAGGCATTTGAGTGTGTGACTCCTGATGTATAAGAAGAGGGTAGAGGAATATTACTTGTTCATATCAAGACATACTTACAAGAAGGTTTTCATCACTTTGGAGGGTCCTTCAACATGATAGCCTCTGGCTTCAAATGCTATACCATTTGGTTGGGGAGGGGGAGGGAGTCATTTACCCACAGGGCCTGGCATATTGCAGTAGCTTAATAACTATTCATTGAATAAATAAGAGCATGAATGCATGAAAAAATGGAGTTGCTGTGAGAATTCAAGAATTAGATCTGTGGATGAATTAGATAAATCTTAAGGTTTCTATTACTCTGAAATTATTATTCAATAATCCAAAACATTATAAAGCCATTAATATATCATAGTATTTCAAATTGAATATAATTACACAATTGGAATTTTAAATCTGGAAGGGATCTTTGAGAATATACAGTTCCCCAACTCCCTACTTCTATCATTTTAGGGAGTAGTAACTTGGAGACTCAGACTCCTCCTTTATGTTTTGTTGTTTCCTCTCAACATTCTAGGGGAAAATGACCACACTTTCCTTTTTGCTTCGCCCAGGGCAAACTTCAGAGTATCTATAAGGTTTTCTATCACTACTGTAAAAATTACCAAAATCATAGTGTCTTCAAAACAACACAATTTGTTATTTCAGAATTCTGTAGGTCAGAAGTCCAGGCACAGAGTGGCTTGTCTGGTTTCTCTGCTTCTGACCTCAAGGCCAAAATTAAGGTATTGGCCAGCCTTGGCTTTTGTTTGGAGGCTCTGAAGGAGAATCCCCTTCCATGCCTGTTCATGTAGTTGTCCAAATTAAATTCCATGTAGCCTGTATTTCCTTGCTGGCTGTTAATTGGACATTGTTCTCAGCTTCTAGAGGCCACCTGCATTCTTTGGTTCTTTCTCCATTATTAAGCCAGTACCAGAAGTGTGAGTTCTTTTCATTCAAATCTCCCTGACCTCTCCTTCTACCTCATCTCTCCTGCTTCCCACTTCCTCCAAATCTCCCTGATGGACTCTTCTGCCTTCTTTTTCTGCTTTTAAGGACCCCTTGGGACCACCCAGGTAGTCCAGGATAATCTCCCTATTTAAAAATCAGCTGATTAGTATCCTTAATCACACCTGCTTTCACAGCAGAACCTAGATTATTGCTTAACTGAATAAGTTGGGAATGGAAATCTTGAGAGGACACCTTTAGAATTCTGTTTACCACAGTGTAATTTATCTTATTTGACTGTATATGCTTCTCTGAAAGACTTAAGCATTTAAGTGCCAGGACTCTGTCTTTGGCTAAATACTGTAGTGGTTAAGTGCACAGCTCCTAAAGCCCAACTATTTGGATCAAAATCCTTTCTTGTTTGTCAGCCTAGGGTAAATTATTTAACTTTCCTGTGATTCAGTTTCTTCAACTATAAATGGAAATAAGCATAGTAACTATTCCAGAATTGAAGATATAGTAGCACATTTTAAGTTTTAGGCATTATTACCCTTAGCACCTAGCACTTAGCACTATATTTGTTATGTAGTAACTACTCTGTAAATAGTAGCCATAATTTTTATTATTGCTATGTACAGATTTTTATAATGGCAGTCATGACTCTTTATTGACCTTGTTTTTTACTTATCCTCCTCTCTCTCCTAGACTGTAAATTTCTTGAAGACTGGTATCATTTAATTTATACTTTTGTTCCTAGAACCTAGCAAAGTATCCAGCATGTAGTAGGTGCTCTATGAGCACTAATTAAATAAGTAAATGAATGAATAAAATACGTTTCCAATGAATTCAGTCTCTGATGACACATAGCCTTGCTGGTTAGGAATTATAGGTCCAGTAGGTATGCCCTTTCCTGGCTTGGCTAGAGAGGTTATGAGGCTTACTGAAAGTCATACAGATAGGTAGTACTTGTTTTCTCCATGGTGTGACTATTTACCTTTCCATGTGCATATTTAATGAACCAAATTATAATTTAAAGATCAAAATATAGAGTAAAAGCAGTTAGCATTGTGGGTTGCCAGGAAGGTCAGAGATTACGTCATTATTGAATTCAATCTAATCTCCTGAGAGATGACATGATTATTTCAAAAATTCCATCTCTAAGCTTGAAGATGGGACTCTGAAAAAGCTGAGACATCTATAAATGAAAGAGGAATTGTCACTTTGAGTCATTTGTTGATTCACCAGCAGGACCAATTTGTGCAAATTTAATTGGTAAAGAAGCCTATACAGACTTTCAGTGAAGGCATTCCACCTGGATCATTCTCATTATATTCTTTAATACATATGTAACCAGGGACACCTATGCTACATTATAGACATAGACCCATAGGTCTATGAATATAGGTCTGTAAAATATAGACCTCAGATTTATTAAAGAAAAGGATGAACTGTCTTAGGAATTGACTCTTAACATGTTCATTAAAAATGTGTATGTGCATGAGTACATGCCTGTAATTGGAGAAAAACAGGATCATATACCAGATCTGAGAAAAAGAGAGTGATTAATTTTGAATTATAATAACACCAGGAGATTTGAAATGAGGTAGAATCATTTTTCTTACAATGATACAATGAATTTCCTAGAAATTACATAAACATTTGGCAGCTAAGGACAATAACACCTCACCTGAGCCCCTGTACACATCACAGGTAGCAGTACACTGGGAGATGTTATGCCATATCTATGGCCACCAAAAATCCTGAAATGTAAGTTTACCATCTGTGGAAGAACATTGGTGACATGCTGATATGTTGCATGGAAAGAGGTACAGAACTCAAGTTGGTTTCCTTCATCAAATTGTATAGCCAGCTCTTTCATTCATGCATACCCCGTTCTCCCTACATCCCTCAATGACACCTACTGCCTAATCTTTTGAAGAATATGCTAGTGTGATTATAGGTCTCAGAAAACTAGATTCTATATAGTCCTCTGTTTGTCCATGTCTGATTATCTCAACAGCACTTTAAATTTGAGGGCAGCTCAAGTGGCCTCAACTCCCCCTTGTTATTTGGGTTTATCTGACAAGGTCACTTAAAGCTGCTGGACTATATAACTAACAGCCCTTGGCCTCTGTGACAGTAAGGTTTAGGACAGTAGGGTTTAGACTGCATTTTTCCTGATGCTAAAGACCCAAGTACTTCAGCAACTTTATCAGTGGCAATAACCTCCCACCCCAACAGTATTACCAATGATGAAAAAGATGTGTACCTAGTCCTCTTCTCCCAGGTCCTTTGGTTACCTGATATTTCTTTGTTTCCCTCCAAGGCACGGACATTCAGGAGAGAAATATGCTCAAAACTGTAGTAAAATGAACATGGCCTATTTGTTATAAGACTGAACTGGGTTTGGCCCCTGTTTGCCTTTAACTTATTTAGATGAACTTCTGGAAAGATCCATACATCTATCTAATCTGTCTCTTTCTGATCTATACTTTTACAGTCATGTTCACCACATTTCCCCTGACTAAATGCCTCTTGAAGAAAAAAGCTGCACCCCTGAGATCACTCTTGCATTTCTATTACCTTCCTGAAGGTGGGGTGGAGGTAACAATTCTATCCCTGTTTCTAAATACCTTTTGTAATAACTCCTCTGCTTAGATTCAACAACTCTCCCACTCTCCAGTTTTGAAGCCTTGACTGGGCCCCCTTAATGAACTTTAGTTTTCAGAATCTCCTCTGCAAAGCTCTAGGCATCCACTGGCCTTGGTTGCCAAGCCACAATTTCTCCTTAGGTGTTATGGCTCAGAGAAGTTTCCTCTAACAACTTTAGCTAAACCAGAACCCATTCCATCAATCTGTCCTCTTATACAACTTTACAGTTTCTTGTTAGCACTATGCATCATGATTGTTGTTTTTTATTCATTTATTTATTTTTGCTTGTATATTTTCTGCACTGGAATAGGATTTCCACCTTCGTGGACTTTCTCAATTGCATTCTCCACTAAATGACCAGTGCCTAGAATAGAGCTTAAGACATAGTAGATGTCCAGTAAATATCTGTTGGGTGTAGGAATGAATTAAATTGCAGATGGATCCTGTCCCAAGGTCACTGATAATTGGTACTGAAAAAGTATTTCCCCCCCTTTGTCCAACCCCATATCCCATTAACCTTGATGTCAGCTTTGGAGTCTCTGCAAGTGTTTTCTTGGGTATTGTAGGTTTTTATGTTCTTCTGTGTTTTCCTAAATCTTATGTTTCAAAATATTTTCTCTCCTCTCTCAGCTAACTTTGAGGAAGAAATTGTAGAGGGTAGAGAAAAAGGAAGTATTAGGCAGAAGGGCTGTTAGAAAATGTTCTTGAAAAGCATTTTCCCGCGGGGAGGCAGTATAGTGTTCAATAAGGAGCATGGGTTTTAGAGTCAGAATTGCAAGCTCAAGTCCTAGCATAATCAGATTTTTTAGTAGCTTGGTGGCTATGGGCAAGTTGTGTAAATCCTCTGTGCATTGTCTACAAACTGGGGTCAATAATAGCATTTGCCTCTGTTACTGAGTCCAAGCTCATTTTACTCATTGCCAATAAATCAAGAGATGGGGTGTTGGGGCAAGGAATAACGACTTTATTCGGAAAACCAGGAGTACAAGAAGATGGCAGAAATATGTCCTAGAGGACCATCTTCCCAGGGTCTGGATGCTAATTTCTTTTATAGAATAAAGAGGGGGGTGGTGTGGAGGGAAGGAAAAAAGGCCATAAGTTGTTGCAAATATCTCTTGGTTTCAGCCAGACTCCAGGAGATGTGTTAATTTCTTCTTTCCTGTAGCTATTCACAGGTGGGCTGTCTCAGGATGTTTCCTGTGAGCTGAAATGGTATTTTTAGTTTTACATTCAGGCATGGGGGACAGGGTTCTTAGAGATGGGCCATTATGTTTACTTTAACCTGTAGGCAAATCCTTTTATGATTAACTTGTAGCAAAAGCAATAGAAAACAAAGGTTAAAGTAAAAGAAACAGATATAATACAGAGTCATATAGGGCTCTTGTGAGGATTAAATGACTTAATACATATAATAACAATGTTAATTCTCTCCCTGCTTTTGTGTATCTTATCTCCTGATTTTCTTTTCTTACCTAGCTTTCCATAAGGAAAACCAGTATATTTCCACAGGTGAGATACGTAATACTTTGCTGCCCCAACACTGCCCCCCTGCCCTACTCATACCTCAATTCTAGTAAAAACAAAACCCTAAAAAATAAAAACCACACATAAAATCTAGACAGTCCAGTCTGAAAAGGATTCAGACAGCTCTCCTAAAACAATGTCTTCCTTGCTTGGTAAACTTTACACACAAAAGTCCCCTTAGCAAACACTGCAGCTCTTTCACAACCTTTACAGCCTTCCCCCAAAGAGAAATTCACAAGAGTGATTCTCAAAGTATACTGTCTACTGAAAAAAATGCGCAACCTAAAAGTTAAGAGTTGTTTTGTTTGGTGGACTTTCTGAGGATTTCATGCCTGGGAGTTAGCCTCCCAGATAGTTCTGAGGGACTGCTCTGAAGAAGTAAGGGAGGATCCAGGATATATAGGAGTTTTGCAACAAAGACCAGGTAGTAGGAACATCAAAAGATTGCTGTTTATTTTATTTATTTTTTCACTGGAGTATAGTTGCTTTACAATGTTGTGTTAGCTTCTGCTGTACAGCAAAGTGAATCACACACACACACACACACACACACACACACACACACACACACACATATATATATATATATATATATATATATATATATATATATATATACCCTCTTCCTTGGATTTCCTTCACATTTAGTCCACCACAGAGCATTGGGTAGAGTTCCCTGTGCTATACAGTCTGTTCTTATTAGTTATCTATTTTATACACAGTAATGTATATATGTCAATGCCAATCTCCCAATCCATCCTACCCCTCTTCCCCCCTGGGTATCCAAACGTTTGTTCTCGATGTCTGAGTCTCTATTTCTGCTTTGTAAATAAGTTCACCTATACAATTTTTCAAGATTCCACATATAGGTATTAATACACAATACTGGTTTTTTCATTTCTGACTTACTCTGTATGACAATCTCTAGGTACATCCACATCTCTGCAAATGGCACAATTTTGTTCTTTTTTTTTTTTACAGCTGAGTAATATTCCATTGTATATATGTACCACATCTTCTTTACTCATTCCTCTGTTGATGGACATTTAGGTGGCTTCCATGTCCTGGCTATTGGAAGTAGTGCCACAATGAACAATGGGGTGCATGTATTATTTTGAATTATGGTATTCTCCGGGTATGTACCCAGGAGTGGGATTGTTGGGTCACATGTTAGTTTTATTTTTAGTTTTTTAAGTAAGCTCCATACCTCTCTCCATAGTGGCTGTATCAATTTACATTCCCACTGAAAACGTAAGAGGGTGCCCTTTCTCCACACCCTCTCCAGCATTTATTGTTTGCAGATTTTTTGATGATGGCCATTCTGACTGGTGGGAGGTGATACCTCATTGTAGTTTTGACTTGCATTTCTCTAATGATTCATGACGTTGAGCATCCTTTCATGTGTTTGTTGGCAATCTGTATATCTTCTTTGGAGAAATGTCTATTTAGGTCCTCTGCTATTTTTGGATTGGGTTGTTTGGTTTTTGGATATTGAGCTGCCTGAGCTGCTTGTAAATTTTGGAGATTATTCCTTTGGCAGTTGCTTCATTTGCAAATAATTTCTCCCATTCTTACGGTTGTCTTTTCATCTTGTTTATGGTTTCCTTTGCTTTGCAAAAGCTTTTAATTGTCATTAGGTCCCATTTGTTTATTTTTGTCTTTATTTCCATTTCTCTAGGAGGTGGATCAAAAGGATCTTGCTGTGATTTATGTCATAGAGTGCTCTGCCTTTGTTTACCTCTAAGAGTTTTATACTGTCAGGCCTTATATTTAGGTCTTCAATCCATTTTGAGTTTATTTTTCTGTACGGTATTAGGGAGTGTTATAATTTCATTCTTTTACATGTAGCTGTCCAGTTTTCCCAGCACCACTTATTGAAGGGGCTGTCTTTTCTCCATTGTATATTCTTGCCTCCTTTACGAAAAATAAGGTACCCATATGTGTGTGGATTTATCTCTGGGTTTTCTACACTTTTCCATTGATGTATATTTCTGTTTTTGTGCCAGTACCATACTGTCTTGGTTACTGTAGCTTTGTAGTATACCCTGAAGTCTGGAGCCTGATTCCTCCAGCTCCGTTTTTCTTTCTCAAGATTGCTTTGGCTATTTGGGGTCTTTTGTGTTTCCATACAAATTGTGAAAATTTTAGTTCTAGTTCTCTGAAAAATGCTACTGGTAATTTTATAGGAATTGCACTGAATCTGTAGATGTCTTTGGGTAGTATACCCTGTTTCACAATATTGTTTCTTCCAATCAAACAACATGGTGTGTCTCTCCATTTGTATGTGCCATCTTTGATTTATTTCATCAGTGTCTTATAGTTTTCTGCATAAAGGTCGTTTGTCTCTTTATATAGGTTTATTGCTAGGTATATTATTATTTTTGTTGCAATGGTAAATGGGGGTGTTGCCTTAATTTTTCTTTCAGAATTTTCATCATTAGTGTATAGAATGCAAGAGATTTCTGTGCATTAATTTTGTATCTGGCTACTCTACCAACTTCATTGATTAGCTCTAGTAGTTTTCTGGTAGAGTCTTTACGATTCTTTCTGTATAGTATCATGTCATTTGCAAAGAGGAACAGCTTTACTTTTTCTTTTCTGATTTGTATTCTTTTTATTGCTTTTTTTGTCTCTGATTGCTGTGGCTAAACTTCCAGAACTATGTTGAATAATAGTGGTGAGGGTGGAAAACCTTGTCTTGTTCCTGATCTTAGGGGAAATCTTTCAATTTTTCACCATTGAGAATGATGTTGGCTGTGGGTTTGTCATATACGGCCTTTATTATGCTGAGGTAAGTTCTCTCTATTCCTACTTTCTGGAGGGTTTTCATCATAAACGGGAGTTGAATTTTGCCGAAAGATTTTTCTGCATCTATTGAGATTATCATATGTTTTTTTCTCCTTCAATTTATTAATATGCTTTATCACATTGATTGATTTGTGTATATTGAAGAATCCTTGCATTCCTGGGAGAAACTCCACTTGATCATGGTGTATGATCCTATTAAGGTGCTGTTGGCTAGTATTTTGTTGAGGATTTTTGCATCTATGTTCATCAGTGATATTGGCCTGTAGTTTTCTTTCTTTGTGACATCGTTGTCTGGTTTTGGTATCAGGGTGATGGTGGCCTCATAGAATGACTTTGGGAGTGTTCCTCCCTCTCCTATATTTTGGAAGAGTTTGAGAGGGATAGGTGTTAGCTCTTCTCTAAATGTTTGATAGAATTCGCCTGTGAAGCTATCTGGTCTTGGATTTTTCTTTCTTGGAAGATTTTTAATCACAGTCTGAATTTCAGTTCTTGTGATTGGCCTGCTTATATTTTCTATTTCTTCCTGGTTCAGTCTTGGAAGGTTGTGCTTTTCTAAGAATTTGTCCATTTCTTTCAGGTTGTCCATTTTAATGACATAGAGTTTCTTGTAATAATCTCTCATGATCCTTTGTATTTCTGCCGTGTCAGGGTTTACTCCTCTTTTTTCATTTTTAATTCTATTGATTTGAGTCTTCTCCCTTGTTTTCTTGATGAGTCTGGCTAGTCGTTTATCAATTTTGTTTATCTTCCCAAAGAAACAGCTTTTATTTTTATTGATCTTTGCTATTGATTACTTCATTTCTTTTTCACTTATTTCTGATCTGATGTTTATGATTTCCTTCCTTCTGCTACCTTTGGGGTTTTTTTTGTTCTTCTTTCTCTAATTCATTTTGGTGTAAGGTTAGGTTGTTTATTTGAGATGCTTCTTGTTTCTTTAGATAGGATTGTATTGCTATTTACTTCCCTCTTGGAACTGCTTTTGCTGCATCCCATAGGTTTTGGGTCATCGTGTTTTCATTGTCGTTTGTTTCTAGGTATATTTTGATTTCCACTTTGATTTCTTCAGTGATCTCTTGGTTATTTAGTAGTGTATTGTTTAGGCTCCATGTGTTTTTATTTTTTAAAGATTTTTTTCATGTAATTGATATCTTGACTCATAGCATTGTGGTCAGAAAAGATACTTGATACAATTTCAACTTTCTTAAATTTACCAAGGCTTGATTTGTGACTCAAGACATGATCTATCCTGGAGAATGATCCATGAGCACTTGAAAAGAAAGTGTATTCTGTTGTGTTTGGATGGAATGTCATATAAATATCAATTAAGTCCATCTTGTTTAATGTATCATCTAAAGCCTGTGTTTCCTTATTTATTTTCATCTTGGATGATCTGTCCACTGGTGAAAGGTGAATGTTAAAGTCCCCTACTATGATTTTGTTACTGTCGATTTCCCCTTTTATGGCCGTGAGCATTTGCCTTATGTATTGAGGTGCTCCTATGTTGGGTGTATAAATATTTACAATTGTTATATCTTCTTCTTGGATTGGTCCCATGATCATTATGTACTGCACTTCTTTGTCTCTTGTAATAGTTTTTATTTTAAAGTCTACTTTGTGTGATATGAGAATTGCTACACCAGGTTTCTATTGATTTCCATTTGCACGGAATATCTTTTTCCATTCCTTTAATTTCAGTCTGTATGTGTCCCTAGGTCTGATGTGGGTCTCTTGTAGACAGCATATACACGGTTCTTGTTGTTTTATCCATTCAGCCAGTCTATGTCTTTTGGTTGGAGCATTTAATCAATTTTTATTTAAGGTTGCTATTGATATGCAGGTTCCTATTACCATTTTCTTAATTGTTTTGTGTTTGTTATTTTAGGTCTTTTCCTTCTCTTGTGTTTCCTGCCCATAGAAGTTCTTTTAGCATTTGTTGTAAAGCTGGTTTAGTGGTGTTGAATTCTCTTAGCTTTTGCTTGTTTGTAATGGTTTTATTTTCTCCCTCGAATCTGATTGAGATCCTTGCTGGGTAGAGTAATTTTGGTTGTAGCTTTTTCCCTTTCTTCACTTTAAATATGACCTGTCACTTCCTTCTTGTTTGCAGGGATTCTGCTGAAATATCAGCTGTTAACCTTATGGGGATTCCCTTGTATATTATTTGTTTTTTGCTGTTGTTTCTTTTAATATTTTTCTTTGTGTTTAATTTTTGATAGTTTGATTAATATTTTTCTTGGTGTATTTCTCCTTGGATTTATTCTGTATGGGACTCTCTGTGATTCCTGGGGTTGATGGACTATATCCTTTCCCATATGAGGTACGTTTTCAACTAAAATCTCTTCAACTATTTTCTCAGTCTCTTTCTTTTTCTCTTCTTCTTCTGGGACCCCTACAATTCGAATGTTGGTGTGTTTAATATTGTGTCTGAAGTCTCTGAGACTGTTCTCAATTCTTTTCATTCTCTTTTCTTTATTCTGCTCTGTGGTAATTATTTCCAATATTTTATCTTCCAGGTCACTTATTTGTTCTTCTGCCTCAGTTATTCTGCTATTGATTTCTTTTTGAGAATTTTTAATTTCCTTTATTTTGTTGTTCATCATTGTTTATTTGCTCTTTCCCTCTTGTAGGTACTTTTTAAATGTTTCTTGTACTTTCTCCATTCTATTTCCAAGATTTTGTATCATCTTCACTGTCATTACTCTGAATTATTTTTCAGGAAGACTGCTGATTTCCTCTTCATTTGTTTGTTCTGGTTCGTTTTTACCTTGGTCCTTCATCTTCTGTGTGTTTTTCTGTCTTCTCAGTTTGCTTAACTTACTGTGTTTGAGGTCTGCTTTCCACAGGCTGCACGTTTGTAGTTTACGTTATTTTTGGTGTCTGCCCCCAGTTGCTAAAGTTGATTCAGTGGACTGTGTAGGCTGCCTGGTGGAGGGGACTGGTGCCTGTGTTCTCATGGATGAGGCTGTATCTCTTCTTTTTGCTGGGCAGGTTTGCATCTGGTGGTGTGTTTTGGGGTGTTTTTGTGACCTTATGATTTTAGGCAGCATCTCTGTTAATGATTGGGGTTGTGTTCCTGTCTTGTTCATTTTTTTCATAAGGTGTCCAGCACTGTAGCCTGCTGGTTGTTGAGTGGAGCTGGGTCTTAGTGTTGAGATGGAGATCTCTGGGAGAGCTTTCAGTGTTTGATATTACATGGAGCTGGAAGGTCTCTTGTGGACCAATGTCCTGAACTCAACTCTCCCACCTCAGAGGCACAGGGTTGACACCCGGCCGGAGCAACAAGACTCCGTCAGCCACACAGTAGATTACTGGTTGGTTACAAAAGGATGTAATGCATGAGCATCCAGGTTAACAACACGCAGTGGACAAGTATGGGGTAAGGGCATGGAGCTTCCATGTCCTGTGCTAACACCCCACTCTTCCCAAATCTCCCAATGTTCACCAACCAGAAGCTCCAAGAGACTCATTTTAAACTAAAATGAACTCACAGTCTGAAAGTGAAAAGATGGAAAAAATATACCATGCAAACTGAAATATAAAGTTGGGATAGCAATACTTACCTCAGATAAAAATATACTTAAAACAAAGAATTTAACAAAAGACAAATAAGGGCATTACATAATACATAAATAAAAGGGTCAATCCAAGAGCAGGATATATCATTCCTAAATATTTATGCCCTGGATATGAGAGCACCTAAATATATAAAAAAATATTAGCAGAAATAGAGGGAGAAATTGGTAGCAATAGAATAATAGTAGCGGAATTTAATATCCCACTTACATCGATAGATAGATCATCCAGATATAAAATCAATAGAGAAACTCTGACCTTAAGCAACTCGTTATACCAATAGACCTAATATATAAATACAGAAGTTTCCAACCAAAATCAGCAGAACACACATTCTTTTCAAGTGCACATGGAACATTCTCTGGGAAAGATTATACATTATGTCACCAAACAAGTCTCACTAAATTTAAGAAAGTGTAATCATATCAAGCATCTTTTCCAACGAAGTGATATGAAACTAGAAATTAATTACAAGAAAAGAGTTGGAAAAAAAGTAAATGTGAAGACTAAACAACATGCTACTAAACAACTAATGATTCAACAAACATATCAAAAGGAAATTAAAAAATACTTGAGATAGATGAAAATGAAATCACCACTTTCCAAAATTGATGGGACCCAGCAAAAATGTTTCTAAGAGAAAAGGTTATACCAATACAAGTCTATCTGAAGAAACAAACAAACAAAAAGTATAACTTTATATTTAAAATAACAGAAAGAAAAAAGGCAAAACCCAAAGTTAATGGAAGGAAATTATAAAGATCAGAGTGGAAATCGGGAAAATAAAATCTGAAAACGAAACAAAACAAAGCCAAATCAATAGAAAAGATGAATGAAACTAAGAGTTGGTTCTTTTAAAAGATAAGCATCATAAGCGAATACTATGAAAACTATATGCCAACAAATTAGTCAACCTAGACAAAGTGGATAAATTCCTAAAACATAATCTTTCAAGCTTGAATCATGAAAAGTAGAAAATCTAAAATGACTGAGTCCTAGGAATGAAATTGAATTTGTAATAAAAACTATTCCAACAATCAAAAGTCCAGGTCCACATGGTAAATTCTACCAAACACTTCAGAAAAGTTTAATATCTATCCTTCTCATTTATTCCAAAAAATTGAAGAGGAAGGAATGCTTCCAAACTCATTTTATTAGACCAGGATTACTGTGAGACCAAAAATAGACAAAAACAGTACAAAAAGAGAAAATTGCAGGTCAATATCACTAACAGACATAGATGTAAAAAATTCTCAAGAAAATATTAGCAAGCCAAATTCAACAATATATTAAAAAATCACACATGTTGATCAAGTAATATTCCAGGGGAGCAAGAATTAACATCTGAAAAATCAATCAATGTTGTACACCACATTAACAAAACAGTTGATTATAATCAGATAATCATCTAAATAGCATATGATGAAATTCAACATCCATTTAAGGAAAAAGAATCTCAACAAAGTGGGTATCAAAACATACCTCACCATAATAAAGGCTATATATGAAAAATTCACAGCTAACATCATATTCAATGGAGGAAAGATTAAAGCTTTTCTTGTAAGATCAGGAACAAGGCAAGTATTTCCTCTATCGTCAGTTTTATTCAGCATAGTATTGGAAGTCCTAGTCACAGCAAATAGACAAGAAAAAGAAATAATAGGATTGGAATGAAAAAAGTAAAACTGTCACTATTTGCAGATGACATGATACTATATATAGAGAACCCCAAAGACTCCACTGAAAAACTATTGGAAGTAATAAATGAATTCAGTAAAGTTGCAGGATACAAAATTAATTTGTAGTTATCAGTTTCATTTCAATATGCTAATAACAAACTATCAGAGTGATAAATGAAGAAAAAAATCCCATTTACAATTGCATGAAAAAGAATGGAATACCTAGGAGAAAATCTAACCAAGAAGGTAAGAGACCTGTACTCTGAAATCTATAAGACATTTATGAAACAAATAAATGGAAAAATATCATGTTCATGGATTGGAATAATCAGTATTAATAAAATGTCCATAATACACAAAACAATGCACAAATTTAATACTATCCTATCAAAATATCAATGGCATTTTTCAGAGAACTACAACAAATAAAATTAAAATTTGTATGAAAGTACAGAACCCTAAAATAGCCAAAGCACTCTTGAGAAAGAAGAACATAACTGGATTTATCAAGTGCCCAGATTTCAAACTATACTACAAAGCTATAGTAATCGAAACAGTATGGTACTGACACAAAAACAGAAATATAGATCAATGGAACAGAGTAGAGAGCCTAGAAATAAGCCCAAATTATATGGTCAATTAATCTATGGCAAAGGAAGCAAGAATATATAATGGGGAAAAAAGCAGTCTCTTTGATAAATGGTGTTGGGAAACATGGACAACTACAAGCAGAAGAATGAAACTGGACCATTTTCTTATACTATATATAAAAATTAACTGAAAATGGATTAAACTTAATATAAGTCCTGAAAACAGAAGAATCCTAAAAGAAACATAGGCAGTAATCTCTTTGACATTGGCTTTAGAACCTTTTTTTTCCTTTGATATGTGTCCTCAAGTAAGTGAAACAAAAGCAAAAATAAACAAATGGGACTACATCAAACTATTGATAAAAAGCTTTTGCAGAACAAAGGAAACCACCAGTAAAGCATAAAGGAAACCTCTTGAATGGGATAAGATATTTGTAAAGGTTATATCTGATAAGGGATTTATATATCTGATAAATACATAAAAGCTCATACAACTCAATATCAAATAAAACAAAAATCTAATAAAAAATAACCATTTTTCCAAAGAAAATATACAGATAGCCAACAAGCACATAAAAAGATGTTCAACATCACTAATCATCAGGGAAATACAAAACAAAAACCACAGTAAGACACCACCTCACTCCTGTCGGAATGGCTATTATCAAAAAGAAGAAATAATAAATGTTGTTTAGATGTGGGGAAAAAGCTATCCTCATGCACTGTTGGTGGGAATATAAATTGGTGCAGCCACTATGGAAGACAATATGGAAGTTCCTTCTTTGCAATGTATAAGAATATCAAATCACTATGTTGTACACCTGAAACTAATATAATATGGTATGTCAATTAGAATTTAATTAAAAATAAATAAAAGAAAGAAAAGGAATGAAACAGGAAATATTACTATAGACCTTGAAGATAAGAATACAATGAACAATTCTATGTTCACATTTGATAACTCAGGATAAAAGGACCAATTCCTTGGAAAATACAAACTACTACATCTCATCCAATATAAAACATAATTTGAATAGGACTATAACTATTATGGAAATTGAATTCATAATTTTAACTCCAGAAAAAAATAATCTCTAGGTCCAGAAGCTTTCACTGGGCAATTCTACCAAATATTTATGAAGAATTACGTTAATTCTACACTTTTTCTTCCAGAAAATAGTGGAGGAAGGAACACTTTTCAATTTATTGAATTAAGTCAGTATTACTCTGATACCCAGTCACACATAGTATGTAGAAATAATACTACAGATTAATATTCCTCATGAATATAAGTGCAAAAATCCTTAACAGAATGTAGGCAAAGAGAACTGAGTTATATATACATATAAAAGTTGTGTAATGATCAAGTGGGTTTAATCCAGTAATGCAAGACTGGTTCAATATTTGAGAAACAATCACTGTAATCCTCGAAATTAACAGATTAAGAAAGACAAAACACAACAATTGATGCAAAAACTATTTGCAAATTTGACGCCCATTTTGTGATAAACACTCTCAGAAAGTTAGGAATAGAGGAAATTACCTCAAATTGATCAAGAACATCTGCAAGAGATCTACAGCTAATTTATACTTAATGATAAAAAACTGAATGCTTTCCCCTTAAGATAAGGTGGAAGGTAAATATATTCACTCTCACCACTCTTATTCAAAACAATGCTGGAAGTCTGAGGTACAGCAATAAGGCAAGGAAAGGAAATAAAATGCATACAAATTGGAAAATAAGAAACCGTTTTTGGGAATGTAAATTTGTTCAGCCACTATGGAAAACAGTATGGAGTTTCCTTAAAAAAATAAAAATAGAGTTAGCATATGATCCAGCAATCCCACTCTTGGGCATATATAGGGGGCAGCTCTAATTTGAAAATATAAATGCATGCAATGTTCATAGCAGCACTATATACAATAGCCAAGACATGGAAGCAACCTAAACGTCCATTGACAGATAATGAAATACTACTCAACTATAAAAAAGAATAAAATAATGCCATTTGCAGCAACATGGATGGAACTAGAGATTATCATACTAAGTGTGATTAAGTCAGACAAAGACAAATATCATATGATATCACTTATATGTGTGATCTAAAAACTGATACAAATGAACTTATTTACAAAACAGAAACAGACTCACTGACATAGAAAACAAACTATGGTTACAAAAGGGGAAAGGGGGGAGGGATAAATTAGAATTTGGGATGAGCAGATACAAACTACTATATATAAAATAGATAACAAGGTCATACTGTATAGCACAGGGAACTATATTCAATATCTTGTAATAAACTATAATGGAAAAGAATCTGAGAAAGAATATATATATATATATATATATATATATATATATATATATATATATA
>NW_020838052.1:2273863-2352712 GCF_003676395.1 Aethalodelphis obliquidens | reverse complement strand
ATATATATATATATATATATATATATATATATATATATATATATATATGAATCACTGCTGTATACCAGAAACTAACACAATATTTTAAATCAAGTACAATTAAATTTTTTTTAAAAATGGAAAAATTTCTACCCCTATTTGAAGATGATTGTCTATATAGAATATTCAAGGAATTTACAGAAACCATAACTAATAACTGAGTTTAGTAAAGTTGCAAGATAAAAGATAAAGTCAACTGTAAAACGGAACTTCTCTGGTGGCACAGTGGATAAGAATCTGCCTGCCAATGCAGGGATCATGGATTCAATCCCTGGTCCGGGAAGATCCCACATGCCATGGAACAACTAAGCCTGTGTACCACAACTACTCAGCCCCCGCCACAACTACTGAAGCCTGCACGCCTAGAGCCCATGCTCTGCAACAAGAAGCCACTGCAAAGAGAAGCCCATGCACCAGAATGAAGAGTAGCACCTGTTCTCCACAACTAGAGAAAGCCCGTGCGCAGCAACTAAGACCCAATTCACCCAAAAATAATAAAATTAAATCTTAAAAAAAATCTACTTTACTGTGTCTATTTATTTAAATGTTAATCTTATCTGGAAATACTATCAAAGACACACTCAGAAATAATATTTAATCTGGACAACCTGTGGCACAGTAAAGTTAACACATAAAATTAACCGTCATAATTCCATCCCTTGTCTACTTGGCACCCAAATGCATCTCCTTAATCCACACTTAATCTCCCACCCCCCCCAAACCAAGACAATAACATGGTCATAATTCCACCTAACATGATACAACTATTATGTATACAACTGAAAATACACTAACCCCTTCCCCAGAAGAGGACATAAAGTTCTTGAGTGTTGTTTACCCTTCTCATTGATATCCTATTATTAATAAAATTAATAACACAAATATTATAATGTAAAGCCAATACATATTATGTTACATAATAAGGGAATAAGGGAGGGAAGAAATAAAAGATACATATACACACAGATTAACAGGATCAAATATTCATGACAATCACAGTCGTTGTTTCTGTAACAGGTCACATGGCTGTAGCTGGTATTTATAACTGCCTTCTTCCACTACCTACTCAGTATTCCCTTTGCCTTCAGCAAGCACCTCATCTGATCATAGTTCTTTACCTGGTGTAGTGGCCCAAACCTTTATTCCCTGAAGGGTCTGGGTCATTAGTAATTATACCTGAGTTAGATTGTTGTACTTTTTTGCTAACTTTTATCACAGGGCATGGTAATACCAAAAGACCCTCTAAGGGATCACTCAAATTCCAGAAATACCCTTACTTACCTCCATTGTGGAGTAGCAGTCCAATTTTCCCTTAGTAGTCAGGATCAGTCACCCCAGTCAACACTGTAACTCCCTTATTTGCCTGTTGATTCAGAAGCATGAGGAGCTCAAAGTGGATGGGAGTCTTAACTTCCAGTTCAATGGAATTATTGTTGTGTCTCTTGGTGGAAAAATTCTTCTTTTTTTAAACAAAGACCTCTAGGTCAGCAGAGCATAAGGTCATGGGGACAGGAAACACATTTAGCTAGTGGGTAACTAAGGGTAAAAGTGAATGGTGCAACCCCCATGTCCACCCCTTGATTCCTGGACCTGCGAATCCTTGCTATGGGAGAAACAACACTATGTGTTGGATGCTGATTAAGAGCATATACAAAGCCCTGGAAAACCTTGCCCCAGCCCTGCAAGGTATTACCATCTAGATAGCACTGCAATTGGATCTTCAAAAGGCCATTACACTGCTCTATCAAGCCACCTGCTTCAGAATGGTGGGAAACATGCTAAGACCAGTGAATTCATGAACATGGGCCCATTACCACAGTTCTTTTCCTGTGAAATGAGTCCCTTGATTAGAGGCAATGCTGTGTGGAATACCATCATAGTGGAGAGGACATTCTGCAAGCACCCAGATGGTAGTTTTCTCAGAATCTTGTGTACAAGGAAGGCAAATCTGTATCCAGAGTGTCTATTCCTGTAAGAACAAAATGCTCCCATGATTGAAGTTGTCTAATGTAATCAACCTGCCACCAGGTAAAAGGATGATCCCCCTGGGAATGGTGCCATATCAGGGATTCAATTTTGATCTCTGCTGCTGGCAGATTGCACACTCAATTGTGACCGTTGCCAGGTAAGCCTTGGTGAGTAAAAGTCCTTGTAGCTGGGCTCATGCATATCTCCATGTCTGCTACAACAGGGGAAAGAAGATGACTGGTATCCACAGAATAGGTCATTCTATCCATTTAATTACTAAAATCCTCCTCTGCTGAGGTCAGTTGTGGGCAAAATTCATATGGAACACAAATATCCTCACATTTTTTGCCCATTCAGAGAAGTCTATCCACATACTTCTTTCCCAAATTTCCTTGTCACCAGTTTTTCAATCATATTCTTTCCAAGTTCCTGACCTTCCAGGTAACACTTTGGCTACAGCCCATAAAAATATATATAATCACAAATATTTGTGCTGTTCCTCCTTTGAAGCAATGTGAACAACCAAGAGCACTGTATGCAGTTCTTCCCACTGGGTGGATTTTCCTTCACCACTTTACTTCAGTGATCTCCCAGAAAGGAGCTGTAGTGCTGGAGCTTTTCACTGCATATGGTGATGCCTGCATAACCTGCAGAACAATTTGTAAATGATAGTTTACAAATTCTTCTCTTCCTCCATAAACTGATCATAGGGAACCCCCCTTAAAACTATATGTACAGGCTGGGAGAGACAAGGCAGTGTAGCAGGAATGGGGACCATGGACATTTGAGCCACTTCTTCATGTAACACGTGTATGCTTTAAGGTCCTGATCCATTTGATGATGAAGTGCTACTGTGCACAACCAACTTTATGGATTGGTGGATCAAGTAACATCCAGTTCTTAAGAGGCAACTCAGTTTACATGGTAATTTGGTAGCCAATATTTAACTGCTCAATCTCTACTAAGTCCCAGTGCAGGATAAGAGCTGTTTCTCAAAAAAAACAAACAAACAAAAAAAGAGTAGTTATCTGCAGAGAATGGCATAAAGATCCTACGAACTGGCATTGTGATTCACTTATATGTAGGGGTCTGCCAAACAGCATCCCCTTCTGCCACTGCCACTCCAAGTACCACTGGACCTGCTATATCATATAGCCCAAGTGACAGAGCAACTTGCACAGTATGGACCTGTTGGAGAGCCATCTCCTGCTATGGACCTCACTAAAAACTAGAAGATTTTTGGATCACTTGGTAAATGGGCCGGAGTAACACACCCAAATGTGGAATATGTTGCCTCTAAAATTCAAAGAGACTCGCTAGGCATTATGCCTTTTTGTTGCTGTTGTTGTTGTATGAAAGGATGAAGATCCCTTCACTATAGAAGGGATATCTCCACATGCTCCACACCACCAAGGAGGTAAAAATCAGTACACTGAAAACTATAAAACAATGATGAAAGATGTTGAAGACACAATAAATGGAAAGATATCTTTATGTTATTTTATTCATTTTTGGCTGCTTTTGGTCTTCATTGTGGCATGCAGGTTTTCTCTAGTTGTGGTGAGCAGGGGCTTCTCTTAGTTGTGGTGTGTGGACTTCTCATTGCAGTGGCTTCTCTTGTTGCAGAACACAGGCTCTAGGTGCATGGGCTTCAGTAGTTGTGGTGTGCAGGCTCAGTAGTTGTGGCTCATGGATTTAGTTGCTCTGTGGCATGTGGGATCTTCCTGGACCAGGGCTCAAACCTGTGTCCCCTGCATTGGCAGGTGGATCCTTAATCACTGCACTACCAGGGAAGGCCCAATGGAAAATATCTTGAGTAAGAATAACACAGCTGAAGGCATCAAATGCTGTAACTTCAAACTATATTACAAAGCTATAGTATTCAAAATAGTAATGGTACTGTCATAAAAATAAACACATATACCAAAGGAACAGAGTAGAGAACCCAGAAATAAACCAACACGTATAAGATTAACTAATTTTCAACAAAAGTGCCAAGAGTAAACAATGGGGAAAGGATAGTCTCTTCAATAAATGGTGTTTGGAAAACTGTATATATAGATGCAAAAAGTGAAGTTTTAACCCTGTCTTACAACATTCACAAAAATTAACTCAAAATGGATTTAAGACTTTAGCCTGAAACTGTAAAACTCTTAGAAGAAAACAGTGGAAAAACGTCTTGACATTGGTCTTGGTAATAATTTCTTGAAAATGACACCAAAAGCATAGGTAAAAAA
The DNA here is from genome assembly GCF_003676395.1 of Aethalodelphis obliquidens. Lineage (NCBI taxonomy): Eukaryota > Metazoa > Chordata > Mammalia > Artiodactyla > Delphinidae > Aethalodelphis > Aethalodelphis obliquidens. Next base: position 2,348,468 of record NW_020838052.1, on the reverse strand, counting down.
GGAGAAACTAGTGGAACTATATCAAACTATATTTTTTTTTACAGCAAAGGAAACAACAACATTAAAAAGTTAAACCACAGAATGGAAGAAAATATTTGAAAACCATAGAGAGTTACTACCCAAAATACATAAGGAACACATACAAGTCAATAGCAAAAAACCCCAATAACCAAATTAAAAGGTGGGCAAAGCCCCTGAATAAACATTTTTCCAAAGAAAACATACAGTTAGCCAACATGTATATGAAAAAATGCTCAATATTACAAATCATCAGGGAAATGTAAATAAAAACCACAATAAGATAACACTTCATGTATGTTAGGATTGCTATTATGAAGAAGCAAAAATAACTTTGAGGTATATGAGGAGAAAAGTGAACCCTTGGGCACTGTTGGTGGAAATGTAAATTTTTATAGCCACTGTGGAAAACAGTGTGAAGATTCCTCAAAAAATTAAAAATGGAACTACCATATGATCCAGAAATCCCACTTCCAGGGTTATATTTGAAGAAAATATAATTACTATCTCAGAGACATCTGTACCCTCATGTTTACTGCAGCATTATTCACAATAGCCAAGACATGGATACAACCCTGTGTTCTAAATGATGCTAAATGAAATAAGTCAGATAAGAGAAAGACAAATATTGCATGATATCACCTATATGGGGAATCTAATAAAAAAAGATGAACTCATAGTAACAGAATATAATGGTGGTTTCCAGAGGCTGGGGGTTGAGCGGGAAGAGGGAGATATAAATCAATGGGTAAAGGGACTTCCCTGGTGGTGCAGTGTTTAAGACTCCACACTCCCAATGCAGGGAGCCTGGCTTTGATCCCTGGTCAAGAAACTAGATCCCACATGCATGCTGCAACTAAGAGTTCACATGCCACAACTAAGGAGGTGGCAAGCTGCAACTAAGGAGCCCACTGGCCGCAACTAAGGAGCCCACATGCTGCAACTAAGACATGGTGTAACCAAATAAGTAAATAATAAATTAAATTAAAAAAAAGAAAATTAACTGAAATCTGCAAGTTCAAAAGTTGAAATTCTCAACTCTGAAATAAACAGAGAATCTTATTTTTTTTTTAAAGAAATCAATGGTACAGTTTTTCAGTTTAAAGATGAATAAGATCTGGAGACCTAATGTACAACATGGTGAACTTCAGTAAATAATATTATATTGTATACTTGAAATTTATTAAGAAAATAGATCATAAGCATTCTCACACACACCAAAAATGTTAACTATTAATGATAGATATATTAATAAGTTTAATTGTAATATTAAATTGTAATATTTCATAATGTATACATACATCTAAATATCACTTTGTACTATATATATATACATTTTATATATACACAGAAATCGTATATGTCAAAAATAAATAGGAGGAGGAGTCAAGATGGTGGAATAGGAGGATATAGAATTCATTGCTCCTCACGTGTACATTAAGAAAGAAGAAAAAGAGAAAAAAGGAATCAAAAAAGGGACCAGCAAACCTGGTGGGAAGCTGAAGGTGAAGGGAGGTCCCTGCACTCAGAAAAACTCCCTCACGGTGGGGAAATCAGTTGGGACAGAAAAGGACACTTGGGGGATCAGAGGAGAATGCAACAGATGGTCTGTGGAAGACAGGACAAAGTAAGAACTGCACGCATGATCTACACTGCAACTCTGCACATTCCAACCAGAGTTGTGAGTCTCCTGTTTCAAAGGCAGAATTGGTGCTGGAAAGTGTGGTTTGGAGTGTGGACCCAGGGAGGGGACAGATGTTGGCTGGGAAAATACAGCCTGAAGGGACAGGAGTAAGGAGCTCCACATCCAGGAAAGTCTACAGAAAGAGTCCGAGACACCATAGAAGGAAAACGTCATGGTTGATGGATGCGCAAGGTACAGAGACACCATTACAACCCCTTTCCACACCCACCAGCTTCTTCTGCCTCTGCAAGGACTGGGAGAGGCTCCCATCTGAGCAATCCCTCCCACCACTCAGGTCAGTGTATCCTCTGCCCACGTGCACTCCATGGGCCTGAGTGTCACCCATCCCAAAGCCTCCTTGGAAATCAGCCCTGGGCACCCCTGCCTGGTATGAGAGACCACCGATGCTGCCAGGGGCTGAGTGCTAAAGTGTGCAGTTGGGTAAACAGATCCAGGGAGAGGAACACTGTTGGCTATGCAGATACAGTAGAGGGGATGGGAGTGAGGGGATGTGTGGCTGGGAATGCCCCTAGAGGAAGCATGGTCTGCCTGGAAAGTGAAGTTCCATTGTTGAGAGGTGTGTGGGGGGGGGCAGGGCCACCACTGCCCCCACATGCCAGCTACTGCCTCCTTGTGAACTGGGAGGGTCTCCACCCAGAGCAAGCTCACCACAGTCTGCTGCAACTGCCTGCTTCTCCCTGCCACTGCAGGCAACTCACATACGTCCCAATTGTGCCTGCCGTACCCCTCCCAGACCTGAGTGAGTAAGTGTGTCCCAAGAAGCTACTGCTTTTGCCCCCTCTCTCTTCAGCAAGGAAAGATGACTGAGTGTGGCGCACATACAGAAGTGGGATCAAAACTGAAGGTAAGCCCCAGGGGCAGTGTGACTAAGGAAGAGGAACGGAAATCTTTCTGTGCAGCTGCACAATCCACAGATTAAATCTCTGAGATTGGCTTGGTAAATCCTACATCTGTGGAATATCTGAATAAACAAAGAGTATTCCCACAAAGGAGACTGATGTAGCCTTCACAGCAGTGGATTTTGGGGGCAAATACACATGAGACTCAGGCCAGGTCAGAGCCTCAGCTGGCTCCACAGTGCCCACGGCAGATCCAGAGACTTACCTAGAGGTACTGGAAGGCCTCCTGGGAAGGCAGGGATTGGCTCTGGCTCACTGTGTGGGCAATGACACTGACAAAGGAGGCTCTAGGAAAATATTCTTATTAATATTATTATTTATTTGTTTGTTTCAATTCATTCAGCTGTTGGCATTGTTACTTTTATCTTTTATTTTTAGTTTTAATTTTTTGATATATATATATATTTATTTTTCTATTTTTACTTAACTTTTTGTTTTTTGGTGGCTTTTTGCTTGTTTTTGGTCTTTATTTTTTATTTTATTTTTTCTTTATTATTTTGATTGCTTTTATATGTATATTTTATGTTTTCCTCATTATTTTTGTTATTCATTTGCTTTCTGTTTTTGTATTATTTTTCTTTTTTTTTTGTTTCTGTTAGTTTAGTCCTTACTGACTGTTCTCATTATTGAATTCTTTTGTTTGTACTCTTCTATTTTTCTTGTTTATTTTTCATTTTTCTGTGTGTGTGTGTGTTGTGTTGTTGTTGGTGCTGTATGTTTGCTGTTGTTTTTGCTGTTTGCCTTGGATTTTGTTTGTCTGTTTCTTTTCTTTTCTCTTCTTTTCTTTCTTTTTTTTATGGCTGAATTGTGCGGCTTGTGGGCTTTTGGTTCCCCAGTCAGGAGTTGGACCTGGGCCTCCAGGGTGGGCATGCTGAGAATTACAAGGCTCAGGCAATATTAATCAGCGTGTGTGCTTCTGGAGGTATCCATATTAACACCAAGACCCGGCCCCACACAACTGCTTCCAGCCTCCAGTGCTGGACGCATCACACCAAACAACCAGCAAGACAGGAACACAGACACACCAATCAACAGACAGGCTGTCTGAAGTCGTACTAAGCTCACAGGCACCCCTAAAAAGACCACCTGATGCAGCCCTGCCCTTCAGAGTGAAGAAACACAACTCCACACCAGAGCACAGGTAACAGTCCCTCCCACCAGGAAGCTTACATAAGCACCTGGAACAGCTTTACTCACCAGAGGACAGACAAAAGAAGCAAGAGGAACTACAACCCTGCAGCCTGTACAAAGGAGATGATAAACACAGTAGGTTAGACAAAATGAGATGACAGAGAAATTTGTTGCAGACAAAGGAGGAAGGTAAAATCCCACAAGACCAAATAAATGAAGAGGAAAGAGGCAATCTACTTGAATAAGAATTCAGAGTAATGATAGTAAAGATGATCCAAGTTCTCAGAAATAGAATGAAGGCACGGATCAAGAAGATACAAGAAATGTTTAATAAGGACCTAAAAGAACTAATGAAGAAACAAACAGTGATGAACAACACAATAACTGAAATGAAATATACACTAAAAGGAATCAGTAGCTGAATAACTGAGGCAGAAGAATGGATAAGGGAGCCAGAAGATAGAATGATTGAAATAACTGCTGAGGAGCAGAATAAAGAAAAAAGAATCTAAAGAAATGAGGATACTCTCAGAGACCTCTGGGACAGCATTAAACAACAAACATTCAAATTATAGGGGTCCCAGAAGAAGAAAAGAAAGGAAAAGGACCAGAGAAAATATTTGAAGAAATTATTCTCAAAAACTTCCATAACATGGGAAAGGAAATAGTCAATCAAGTCCAGGAAGCACAGAGAGTCCCATACAAGATAAACCCAAGAAGAAACACACCAAGACAAATATTAATCGAACTAACAAAAATTAAATACAAAGGAAATAATATTAAAAGCAGCAAGGGAAAAGAAACAAATAAACTGCAAAGGAATCCCCATGAGTTTATCAGCTGATTTTTCAACAGAAACTCAACAGGCCAGAAGGGAGTTGCAGGACATATTTAAAGTGATGAAAGGGAAAAATCTACAACAAAGATTACTCTACACAGTAAGGATCTCATTCAGATTCTACAGAAGTCAAAAGCTTTACAGACAAACAAAAGCTAAGAGAATTCAACACCACCAAACAAGTTTTACAAGAAATTCTAAAGGAACTTCTCTAGGCGGAAAAAACAAGAGAAGAAAAAGACCTACAAGAACAAACACAAAACAGTTGAGAAAATGACAATAGGATCATACATATCTATAATTACCTTAAATGGGAAAGATAACCCTCAGAATGGGAGAAAATATTTGCAAATGAAACAAAGGACAAAGGATTAAACCCCAAAGTATAAAAACAGCTAACAGAGCTCAATATAAAACAAAAAACAATCTAATTTAAAAATGGGCATAAGATCTAAAGAGTCATTTCAAAAAAGAAGACATACAGATGGCCAAGAGGAACATGAAAAAGTGTTCAAAATAAATAATTATTAGAGAAATGCAAATCAAAACTACAGTGAGGTATTACCTCACACTGGACAGAATGGCCGTTATCAAAAAATCTAGAAACAGTAAATGATGGAAAGGGTGTGGTGTAAAGGGAACCCTCCTGCACTGTTGGTGGGAATGGAAATCAATACAACCACTATGGAGAACAGTATGGAGGTCCCTTAAAAAATGAAAAATAGAATTGCCACATGTACCAGCAATCCCACTACTGGGCATATACCCTGAGAAAACCATAAGTCAAAAAGTGTCATGTACCACAATGTTCATTGCTGCACTATTTACAATAGCCAGGACATGGAAACAACCTGAGTGTCCAACACAGATGAATGGATAAAGATGTGGCACATATATACAATGGAATAATAGTCAGCCATAAAAAGAAACAAAATTGAGTTATTTGTAGTGAGGTGGATGGACCTAGAGTCTGTCATACAGAGTAAAGTAAGTCAGAAAGAGAAAAACAAATACTGAAGACCCAGAATAGCCAAAGCAATCTTGGGAAAGAAAAATGGAGCTGGAGGAATCAGGCTCCCTGACTTCAGACTATAATACAATGCTACAGTAATCAAGAGAGTATGGTACTGGCACAAAAACATAAATATAGATCAATGGAAAACGATAGAAAGCCCAGAGATAAACCCATGCACATATGGTCACCTTTTCTTTGATAAAGGAGGCAAGAATATACAGTGGAGAAAAGACACCATTTTCAATAAGTGGTACTGGGAAACTGGACAGGTACATGTAAAAGTATGAAATTAGAACACTCCCTAATGCCATACACAAAAATAAACTCAAATGGTTTAAGACCTAAATGTAAGGCCAAACACTATCAAACTCTTAGAGGAAAACATAGGCAGAACATTCCATGACATAAATCACATCAAGATCCTTTTTGACCCACCACCTAGAGATGTGGAAATAAAAACAAAAACAACCAAATGGGTAAGGCCAGAAACTATCAAACTTTTAGAGGAAAACATAGGCAGAACACTCTATGACATAAATCACAGCAAGATCCTTTTTGACCCACCTGCTAGAGAAATGGAAATAAAAACAAAAATAAACAAATGGGACCTAATGAAACTTCAAAGCTTTTGCACAGCAAAGGAAACCATAAACAGGACCAAAACCCAACACTCAGAATGGGAGAAAATATTTTCAAATGAAGCAACTGGCAAAGGATTAATCTCCAAAATTTATAAGCAGCTCATGCAGCTTAATAACAAAAAAACAAATAACCCAATCCAAAAATGGGCAGAAGACCTAAATAGACATTTCTCCAAAGAAGATATACAGACTGCCAACAAACACATGAAAGAATGCTCAACATCACTAATCATTAGAGAAATGCAAATCAAAACTACTATGAGATATCATCTCACACCAGTCAGAATGGCCATCATCAAAAAGTCTAGAAACAATAAATGCTGGAGAGGGTGTGGAGAAAAGGGAACTCTCTGGCACTGTTGGTGGGAATGTAGATTGATACAGCCACTGTGGAGAACAGTATGGAGGTTCCTTAAAAAACTACAAATAGAACTACCATATGACCCAACAATCCCACTCCTGGGCATATACCCTGGGAAGACCATAATTCAAAAAGAATCATGCACCAAAATGTTCATTGCAGCTCTATTTACAATAGCCTGAAGATGGAAACAACCTAAGTGTCCATCATTGGATGAATGAATAAAGATGTGGCACATATATACAATGGAATATTACTCAGCAATAAAAAGAAATGAAATTGAGCTATTTGTCTTGAGTTGGATAGATATAGAGTCTGTCATACAGAGTTAAGTAAGTCAGAAAGAGAGACAAATACCGTATGCTAACACATATATATGGAATTTCAGAAAAAAAATGTCATGAAGAACCTAGGGGTAAGACAGGAATAAAGACACAGATCTACTACAGAATGGATTTGAGGATATGGGGAGCGTGAAGTGTAAGCTGTGACAAAGTGAGAGAGAGGCATGGACATATATACACTACCAAACATAAGGTAGATAGCTAGTGGGAAGCAGCCGCATAGCACAGGGAGATTAGCTCGGTGCTTTGGAACCGCCTGGAGGGGTGGGATGGGGAGGGTGGGAGGAACGGAGACGCGGGAGGTAGGAGGTGTGGGAACATGTGTATATGTAAGACTGATTCATTTTGTTGTAAGGCAGAAGCTGACACACCATTGTGAAGCAATTATACTCCAATAAAGATGTTAAAAACATAAAAATAAACCAATGGGATCTATTGAAACTTAAAAAGTTATGCACAGCAAAGGAAACCATAAACGAGACCAAAAGGCAACCCTCAGAATGGGAGAAAATATTTGCAAATGAAGCAAGTGACAAAGTATTAATCTCCAAAATTACAAGCAGCTCATGCAGCTCAATAACAACAAAAAAAACCCAACCCAATCCAAAAATGGGCAGAAGACCTAAATAGACATTTCTCCAAAGAAGATATACAGACTGCCAACAAACACATGAAAGAATGCTCAACATCATTAGTCATTAGAGAAATTCAAATCAAGACTACAATGAGATATCATCTCACACCAGTCAGAATGGCCATCATCAAAAAATCTAGAAACAATAAATGCTGGAGAGGGTGTAGAGAAAAGGGAACACTCCTGTGCTGTTGGTGGGAATGTAAATTGATGCAGCCACTATGGAGAACAGTATGGAGGTTCCTTAAATAACTATAAATAGAATTACCATAGGACCCAGCAATGCCACTACTGAGCATATACCCTGAGATAACCATAATTCACAAAGAGTCATGTACCAAAATGTTCATTGCAGCTCTATTTACAATAACCAGGACATGGAAGCAACCTAAGCATCCTTAAACAAATGAATAGATAAAGAAGATGTGGTACATATATACAATGGAATATTACTCAGCCATATAAAGAAACGAAATTGAGTTATTTGTAGTGAGGTGGATGGACCTAGAGTCTCTCATACAGAGTGAAGTAAGTCAGAAAGAGAAAAACAAATACTGTATGCTAACACATATATATGGAATCTAAGGGGAAAAAAAAGGTTATAAGGAACCTATGGATAAGATGGGAATAAAGACACAGACCTACTAGAGAATGGACTTGAGGATATGGGGACAGGGAAGGGTACGCTGTGAGAAAGTGAGACAGTGGCATGGATATATATGCATTACCAAACGTAAAATAGATAGCTAGTGGGAAGCAGCCGTATAGCACAGGGAGATCAGCTCGGTGGTTTGTGACCACCTAGAGGGGTGGGATAGGGAGTGTGGGAGGGAGGGAGACGCAAGACGGAAGAGATATGGGAACATATGTATACGTATAACTGATTCACTTTGTTATGAAGCAGAAACTAACACACCATTGTAAAGCAATTATGCTCCAATAAAGATGTTAAAAAATACTGTATGCTAACGCATATATATGGAATCTAAAAAAAAATGGTTTGTTGTACCTAGTGTAAGGGCAGTAATAAAGATGTAGACATAGAGAATGGAGTTGAAAACACGGGGGTCAAGGGGGAAGCTGGGGCAAAGTGACGGTATCATTGACACATATACACTACCAAATATAAAATAGTTAGCTAGTAGGAAGCAGCATCATAGCACAGGGAGGTCAGCTCAGTGCTCTGTGGTGACTTAGAGGGGTGTGATAGGGAGGGTGGCAGGGAGGGCCAAGAAGGAGGGGGTATATGTATGCATATGGTTGATTCACCTTGTTGTACAACAGAAACTAACACAGTATTGTGAAGCAAGTTTACTCCAATAAAGATGTATTACAATAGTTACCTTAAATATAAGCAGATTAAATGGTCCAACCGAAAGACACAGACTTGCTGCATGGATACAAAAACAAGACCCATATATATATTGTCTACAAGAGACCAACTTCAGACCCAGGGACACATATAGATTTAAAGTGAGGGGGTGGAAATAGTTATTCCATACAAATTGGAATGAAAAGAAAGCTGGAGTAGCCGCACTTATATCAGACAAGATAGATTAAAGACTATTACAAGAGACAAGGAAGACACTACATTATCATCAACGGATCAATCCAAGAAGAAGATATAACAATTGTGCATATATTTGCAGCCAACATAGGAGCACCTCAATACATAAAGCATATGCTAACAGCTGTAAAAGGGGAAACTGACAGTAACATAATAATAGTGGGGGACTTTAACACTCCACTTACAGCAATGGACAGATCATCCAGAGAGAAAATAAATAAACACAAGCTTTAAAAAACACAATAGACCAAATAGACTTAATTGTTATTTATAGGACATTCCATACAAAAGTGGCAGGATATAATTTCCTCGGAAGTGCTCATGAAACATTCTACAGGGTAGATCACATCATGGGTCAAAAATCAAGCCTTGGTAAATTTAATAAAATTGAAATCATGTCTAGAATCTTTTCCGACCACAACACTATGAGATTAGAAATCAATTACATGGAAAAAAACTGTAAAAAATACAAACCCATGGAGGCTAAACACCATGTTACTAAATAACAAAGAGATCACTGAATAAATCAAAGAGGAAATTAAAAAATACCTAGAACAAAATGACAAAGAAAACAACATGACCCAAAACCTTTTGGTATGCAGCAAAAGCTGTTCTAAGAGAGAAGATTATAATAGTACAATTTTAAATCAAGAAACAAGAAAAATCACAAATAAACAACCTGACATCACACCTAAAAAAAACTGGAGAAAGAAGAAAAAAAACCCCAAAGTTAGTAGAAGGAAATTAATCATAAAAATCAGAGCAGAAATAGATGAAATATATGCAAAGAAAACAATAGCCAAGATCAATAAAACTAAAAGTTGGTTCTTTGAGAAGATAAACTGACTGATAAACCAGCAGAATCATAAAGAATAAAAGGGAGAGGACTCATATCAATAAAATTAGAAATGAAAAAGGAGAGTTACATTTGACACTTCAGAAATACAAAGAATCATAAAGGACTGCTACAAGCAATTATATGCCAATAAAATGGACAACCTGGAAGAAATGGACAAATTCTTAGAAGGGTACAACCTTCCAAGTGTGAGTCAGGAAGGAATAGAAAATATGATCTGGGAGTTGAGGAAGGTGGCGGAAGAGTAAGCCGCGGAGATCACCTTCTTTCCCACAGATACATCAGAAATACATCTACACGTGGAACTGCTCCTATACAACACCCAATGAACGCTGGCAGAAGACGTCAGACCTCCCAAAAGGCAAGAAACTCCCCACGTACCTGGGTAGGGCAAAAGAAAAAAGAGAGACAAAAGAATAGGGACGGGACCTGCACCAGTGGGAGGGAGCTGTGAAGGAGGAAAGGATTCCACGCACCAGGAAGCCCCTTCACTGGCAGAGACTGCGGGTGGCAGAGGGGGGATCCTTCAGGGCCACGGAGGAGAGCGGGGCAACAGGGGTGCGGAGAGATTCCACACAGAGGATCGGTGCTGACCAGCACTCACCAGCCCGAGAAGCTTGTCTGCTCATCTGCCGGGGCGGGCGGAGGCTGGGAGCTGAGGCTTGGGCTTTGGTCGGATTGCAGGGAGAGGACTAGGGTTGGCAGCGAGAACAAAACCTGAAGGGGTTAGTGTACCATGGCTAGCCGGGAGGGAGTGTTGGAAAAAGTCTGGAACTGCCGAAGAGGAAAGAGACATTTCCTTCCCTCTTTGTTTCCTGGGGTGGGAGGAGAGGGGATTAAGAGTGCTGCTTAAAGGAGTTCCAGAGACAGGCGCGAGCTGCGGCTAAGAGCGTGGACCACAGAGAAGGGCATGAGACACTAAGTCTGCTGCTGCCAACACCAAGAAGCCTGTGGGTGAGCACAGGTCACTATCCACACCTCCACTCCCGGGAGCCTGTGAAGCCCGCCACTGCCAGGGTCCCGTGATCCAGGGACAACTTCCCCGGGAGAACACACTGCGCGCCTCAGGGTGGTGCAACGTCACGCTGGCTTCTGCCGCTGCAGGCTCGCCACGCACTCCGTACCCATCTCTCCCCTTGGCCTGAGAGAGCCAGAGCCCCCGAATCAGCTGCTGCTTTTACCCCGACCTGTCAGAGCGAAGAACAGAGGCCCTCAGGTGACCTACACAGAGAGGCGGGGCCAAATCTAAAGCTGAACTCCGAGAGCATGCGAACAAAGAAGAGAAAGGGAAATGTCTCCCAGCAGCCTCAGAAGCAGCAGATGAAATCTCCACAATCAACTTGATGTACCCTGCATCTGTGGAATACCTGAATAGACAATAAATCATCCCAAATTGAGGAGGTGGATTTTGAGAGAAAGATATATTATTTTTTCCTCTTTTCCTCTTTTTGTGAGTGTGTATGTGTATGCTTCTGTGTGAGATTTTGTCTGTAAAGTGCTTTCCCATTGGTAGTAGGGTTCTGTCTGTCCATTTTTTGTTTCTTTGTTTTACTTACAAAAATTTTTTTCTTAATAACTATTTTTTTAATAAATTTATTTTTATCTTTATTTTATTTTAACCTCTTTCTTTCTTTCTTTTTTCTTTCTTTCTTTCTTTCTTTCTTTCTTTCTTTCTTTCTTTCTTTCCTTCCTTCCTTCCTTCTACTTTTTCTCCCTTTTATTCTGAGCCATGTGGATGAAAGGCTCTTGGTGCTCCAGCGAGGAGTCAGTGCTGTGCCTCTGAGGAGGGAGAGCCAACTTCAGGACACTGGTCCACAAGAGACCTCCCAGCACCACGTAATATCAAACGGCAAAAATAGCCCAGAGACCTCCATCTCAACACCAGCACCCAGCTTCACTCAACGACCAGCAAGCTACACTGATGGGCACCCTATGCCAAATAACTAGCAAGCCAAGAACACAACCTCACCCATTGTAGAGAGGCTGCCTAAAATCATAGTAAGTCCACAGACACCCCAAAACACACCAACAGACATGGACTTGCCCACCAGAAAGACAAGATCCAGCCTTATCCACCAGAACATAGGCACTAGTCCCCTCAACCAGGAAGCCTACACAACCCACTGAACCAACTTTAGCCACTGGGGCGAGACAACAAAAACAACTGGAACTACGAACTTGCAGCCTGCAAAATGGAGACCCCAAACACAGTAAGGTAAGCAAAATGAGAAGACAGAAAATCACACAGCAGATGAAGGAGCAAGATAAAAACCCACCAGACCTAACAAATGAAGAGGAAATAGGCAGTCTACCTGAAAAAGAATTCAGAATAATGATAGTAAAGATGATCCAAAATCTTGGAAATAGAATAGACAAAATGCAAGAAACATTTAACAAGGACCTAGAACTAAAGAGGAAAGAGGCAGTGATGAACAACACAATGAATGAAATTAAAAGTACTCTAGAAGGGACCAATAGCAGAATAACTGAGGCAGAAGAACGGATAAGTGACCTGGAAGATAAAATAGTGGAAATAACTACTGCAGAGCAGAATAAAGAAAAAAGAATGAAAAGAACTGAGGACAGTCTCAGACACTTCTGGGACAACATTAAACATGTAAACATTCGAATTATAGGGGTCACAGAAGAAGAAGAGAAAAAGAAAGGGACTGAGAAAATATTTGAAGAGATTATAGTTGAAAACTTCCATAATATGGGAAATGAAATAGTTAATCAAATCCAGGAAGCATAGAGAGTCTCATACAGGATAAATCTAAGGAGAAACACGCCAAGACATACACTAATCAAACTGTCAAATATTAAATACAAAGCAAACATATTAAAAGCAGCAGGGGAAAAACAACAAATAACACACAAGGGAATCCCCATAAGGTTAACAGCTGACCTTTCAGAAGAAACTCTGCAAGCCAAATGGGATTGGCAGGACATATTTAAAGTGATGAAGGAGAAAAACCTACAACCAAGATTACTCTACCCATGAAGGATCTCATTCAGATTTGATGGAGAAATTAAAACCTTTACAAACAAGCAAAAGCTGAGGGAGTTTAGCACCACCAAACCAGCTTTACAACAATGCTAAAGATAATTCTCTACGCAAGAAACAGAAGAGAAGGAAAAGACCTACAAAACAAACCCGAAAAAATTAAGAAAATGGGAAAAGGGACATACATATCGATAATTACCTTAAATGTAAATGGATTAATTGCTCCCACCAAAAGACACACACTGGCTGAATAGATTCAAAAAAAGAATCCTTACATATGCTGTCTACAAAAGACCCACTTCAGACCTAGGGACACAAACACACTGAAAGTGAGGAGATGGAAGAAATATTCCATGCAAATGGAAATCAAAAGAAAGCTGGAGAAGCAATTCTTATACCAGAAAAAATAGACTTTGACATAAAGATTATTACATGAGACAAATAAGGACACTACATAATGGTCAAGGGATCGAACCAAGAAGAAGATATAAAAATTGTAAATATTTATGCACCCAGCATAGGAGCACCTCAATACATATAGCAAATACTAACAGCAATAAAAGGGGAAATCGAGAAGAACAGAATCATAGTAGGGGACTGTGACACCCCACTTTCACCAATGGACAGATCATCCAAAATGAAAATAAATAAGGAAACACAAGCTTTAAATGATACATTAAACAAGATGGACTTAATTGATATTTATAGGACATTCCACCCAAAAACAACAGGGTATATATTTTTCTCAAGTGCTCATGGAACATTCTCCAGGATAGATCATATCTTGGGTCACAAATGAAGCTTTGGTAAATTTAAGAAAATTTAAATTGTATCAAGTATCATTTCCAACCACAACGCTATATCACGCTACTGAGACCAGATATCAATTACAGGAAAAGATCCGGAAAAAATACAAACACATGAAGTCTAAACAATACACTACTTAATAACGAAGTGATAACTGAAGAAATCAAAGAGGAAATCAGAAAACAACTAGAAACAAATGACAATGTGGACACGACGACCCAAAACCTAAGGGATGCAGCAAAAGCAGTTCTGAGAGGGAAGTTTATAGCAATACAATCCTACCTTAAGAAACAGGAAACTTCTCAAATAAAGAACCTAACCTTGCACCTAAAGCAATTAGAGAAAGAAGAACAACAATCCCCAAAGTTAGCAAAAGGAAAGAAATCATAAATATCAGATAAGAAATGAATGAAAAAGAAATGAAGGAAATGATATCAAAGAACAATAAAACTAAAAGCAGGTTCGTTGAGAAGATAAAAAGAAAATTGATAAACCATTAGCCTGACTCATCAGGATAAAAAAGGAGAAGACTCAAATCAATAGAATTAGAAATGAAAAAGGAGATGTAACAACTGACCCTGCAGAAATACAAAGGATCTTGAGAGATTACTACAAGTAACTCTATGCCAATGAAGTGGACAACCTGGAAGAAATGGAAAAATTCTTAGGAATGCACAACCTGCTGAGACTGAACCAGGAAGAAACAGAAAATATGAACACACCAATCACAATCACTGAAATTGAAACTGTGATTAAAAATCTTCCAATAAACAAATGCCCAGGACCTGACAGCTTCACAGGCGAATTATATCAAACATTTAGAGAAGAGGTAACACCTATCTTTCTCAAACTCTTCCAAAATATAGTAGAGGGAGGAACACTGCCAAACTCATTCTATGAAGCTGCCATCACCCTGATACCAAAACCAGACAAAGATTTCACAAAGAAAGAAAACTATAGGCCAACATCACTGATGAGCATAGATGCAAAAATCCTCAACAAAATACTAGCAAACAGACTCCAACAGCACATTAAAAGGGTCATACACCATGATCAAGCGGGGTTTACTCCAGGAATGCAAGGATTCTTCAGTATACGCAAAGCAATAAATGTGATACACCATATTAACAAATTGAAGGAGAAAAAACATATGATCATCTCCATACATGCAGAGAAAGCTTTTGTCAAAATTCAACACCCATTTATGATAAAAACCCTGAAGAAAGTAGGCATAGAGGGAACTTTCCTCAACATAATAAAGGCCATATATGACAAACCCACAGCCAACATCATCCTCAATGGTGAAAAACTGAAACCATTTCCACTAAGATAAGGAACAATATGAGGTTGCCCACTTTCACCACTATTATTCAACATAGTTTTGGAAGTTTTAGCCACAGCAATCAGAGAAGAAAAATAAATAAAAGGAATCCAAATCGGAAAAGAAGAAGTAAAGCTGTCATTGTTTGCATATGCCATGATACTATACGTAGAGAATCCCAAAGATGCTATCAGAAAACTACTAGAGCTAGTCAATGAATTTGGCAAAGTAGTCCGTTATAAAATTAATGCACAGAAATCTCTGGCATTCTTATACACTAATGATGAAAAATCTGAAAATGAAATTAAGAAACCACTCCCATTTACCACTGCAACAAAAAAAATAAAATATCTAGGAATAAACCTATGTAAGGATACAAAAGACCTGTATGCAGAAAATTATAAGACACTGATGAGAGAAATTAATGTTGATACAAATAGATGGAGAGATATACCATGTTCTTGGATTGGAAGGATCAACATTTTGAAAATGATGCTACTTCTCAAAGCAATCTACAGATTCAATGCAATCCCTATAAAACTACCACTGACATTTTTCACAGAACTAGAACAAAAAATTTCACAATTTATATAGAAACACCAAAGACCCCGTATAGCCAAAGTAATCTTGAGAACGAAAAATGGAGCTGGAGGAATGAAGCTTCTGGACATCAGATTATAGTACAAAGGTGCAGTAACCAAGACAGTATGGTACTGGCATGAAAACAGAAATATAAATCAATGAAACAGGATAGAAAGCACAGAGATAAACCCATGCACATATGGTAACCTTATCTTTGATAAAGGTGGCAAGAATATACAGTGGAGAAAAGACAGCCTCTTCAATAATTGGTGCTGGGAAAACTGGACAGGTACATGTAAAAGTATGAAATTAGGACACTGCCTAACACTGTAAACAAAAATAAAATCAACATGAGTTAAAGACTGAAACGTAAGGCCAGAAACTATCAAACTCTTAGAGGAAAACATAGGCAGAATACTCTATGGCATAAATCACAGCAAGATCCTATTCGACCCACCTCCCAGAGAAATGGAAATAAAAACAAAAATAAACAAGTGGGACATAATGAAACTTCAAAGCTTTTGAACAGCAAAGGAAACCATAAACAAGACCAAAAGACAACCCTCAGAATGGGAGAAAATATTTGCAAATGTACTAACTGATAAAGGATTAATTTCCAAAATTTACAAGCAGCTCATGCAACTCAATAACAAAAAAACAAACAAGCCAATCCAAAAATGGACAGAAGACCTAAATAGAAATTTCTCCAAAGAAGAGATACAGATTTCAAAAAAACACATGAAAGAATGCTCATCATTAATCATTAGAGAAATGCAAATCAAAACTACAATGAGATATTGTCTTACACTGGTCAGAATGGCCATCATCAAAAAATCTAGAAACAATAAATGCTGGAGGCGGTGTGGAGAAAAGGGAACACTTTTGCACTGTTGGTGGGAATGTAAATTGATACAGCCACTGTGGAGAACAGTATGGATGTTCCTTAAAAAACTATAAATAGAACTACCATACGACCCAGGAATCCCACTACTGGGCATATACCCGGAGAAAGCCATGATTGAAAAACAGTCATGTACCAAAATGTTCATTGCAGCTCTATTTACAATAACCAGGACATGGAAGCAACCTAAGTGTCCATCAACAGATGAATGGATAAAGAAGATGTGGCACATATATACAATGGAATATTATTCAGCCATAAAAAGAAGGGATATTGAGTTATTTGTAGTGAGGTGGAAGGACTTAGAGTCTGTCATACAGAGTGAAGTAAGTCAGAAAGAGATAAACAAATACCATACGGTGACACATATTTATGGAATCTAAGGAAAAACAAAAAAAGGTCATGAAGTACATAGGGGAAGATGGGAATAAAGACACAGACCTACTAATGCATGGACTTGAGGATATGGGGAGGGGGAAGGGTACACTGTGACAAAGTGAGAGAGTGGCATGGATATATATACACTACCAAATATAAAATCGTTAGCTAGTGGGAAGTAGCTGTATAGCAGAGGGAGATCAGCTAGGTGGTTTGTGACCACCTAGAGGGGTGGGATATGGAGGGTGGGAGGGAGTGAGATGCAAGAGGGGAGCGATATGGGAACATATGTATATGTATAGCTGATTCACTTTGTTAAAAAGCAGAAACTAATACACAATTATAAAGCAATTATATTCCAATAAGGATGTTAAAAAAAAGAAAATATGATCAGTCCAATCACAAGTCATAAAATTAAAACTCTGATTTTTAATCTTCTAGCAAACAAATATCCAGGACAAGATGGCTTCACAGGTGAATTCTATCAAACATTTAGAGAAGAGCTAAAACCTATCCTTCGCAAAATCTTCCAAAAAATTGCAAAGGGTGGAAATCTCCGAAACTCTTTATACAAGGCCACCATCACCCTGGTACCAAACCCAGACAAAGATATTACAAAGAAGAAAATTAAAAGTCTGATGAACATAGATGCAAAAATACTCAACAAAATACTAGCAAACTGAATGCAACAACACATTGAAAGTATCATACACCATGATCAAGTGACATTTATCCCAGGGATGAAAGGATTCTTCAATATACCCAAGTCAATCAATGTCATACACAATATTAACTAATTGAAGAATAAGAACCTTATTATCATCTCTATAGATGCAGAAAATCTTTGGACAAAATTCAGCACCCATTTATGAGAATAACTCTGAAGAAAGTGGGCTCAAAAAGAACCTACCTCAATATAAAAAAGGGCACATATGACCAACTTCCAGCAAATATTATTCTCAATGTTGAAAAGCTGAAAACATTTCCTCTAAGTTCAGGAACAAGATTAGGATATCCACTCTCACCACTTCTATTCAACGTAGCTTTGGAAGTCCTAGACACAACAATCAGAGAGGAAAAATAAATAAAAGGAATCCAAATTGGAAAAGAAGAAATAAAACTGTCACTGTTTGCAGATGACATGGTAGTATACATAGAAAATCCTAAAGCTGCTACCAGAAAACTACTAGAGCTAATCAATGAATTTGGTAGAGTAACCAGATGCAAAATTAATGCACAGAAATCTCTTGCTTTCCTATACACTAATGATGAAAAATCTCAAAGAGAAATTAAGGAAACACTCCCATTTACCATTGCAACAAAAAGAACAAAATACCTAGGAATAAACCTACCTAAGGTGACAAAGGCCTGTATGCAGAAAAGTATAAGACACTGATGAAAGTAGTTACAGATGATACAAACAGATGGAGATATATACCATGTTCTTGGATTGGAAGAATCAACGTTTTGAAAATGAATATACTACTGAAAGCAATCTATAGGTTCAATGTAACACCTATCAAACTACCAATGGCATTTTTCAGAGAACTAGAACAAAAAAATTCACAATTTGTATGGAAACACAAAAGACCATGAATAGCTGAAGCAATGTTGAGAAAGACAAAAAGAGCTGGAAGAATCATGCTCTCTGTCTTCATACTATATAACAGTGCTCCAGTAATGAAGACAGTATGGTACTGGCACAAAACAGAAATATAGATCAATGGAACTGGATAGAAAGCCCAGAGACAAACCCACACTCCTATGGCAACCTAATCTGTGACAAAGGAGGCAAGAATATACAATAGAGAAAGAGAACCTCTTCAATAAATTGTGATAGACAAACTGGACAGCAACATGTAAAAGAATGAAATTTGAACACTCCCTAACACCATACACAACAATATACTCAAAATGTATTAAAGGCCTAAATATAAAGCCAGACACTTTCAAACTCTTAGAGGAAAAACTAAACAGAATACTCTTTGACATAAATTGTAGCAACATCTTTTTTGACCCACCTCCTAGAGTAATGAAAATAAAAATGAAAATAAACAAATGGGACCTATTTAAATTTAATAGCTTTTGCACAGCAAAGGAAACAAGATGAAAAGACAGCCCTCAGCATGGGAGAAAATATTTGCAAATGAAGCAACTGACAAAGGATTATTTCAAATGTATACACACAGCTCATGCAGCTCAATATCAAATATAGAAACAACCTAATCACAAAATTGGTGGAAGACCTAAATAGACATTTCTCCAAAGAAGACATACAGATGGTCAATAAAGACATGAGCAATGCTCAACATCTCTAATTATTTGAGAAATACAAATCAAAACTACAATGAAGTATCTCCTCACACTGGTCAAAATGACCATCATCCAAAAATTCTAGAAGCAATACATACTGGAGAGGGTGTGGAGAAATGGGAACCCTCTTACTATGTTGGTGGGAATGTAAATTGATACAGCCCCTATGGAAAACAGTATGGAGGTTCCTTAACAAACTAAAAATAGAACTACCATATGACCCAGCAATCCCACTACTGGGCATATACCCAGAGAAAAACCATAATTCAAAGACAAAATGCACCCCAATATTCATTGCTGCACCATTTACAGTAGCCAGGACATGGAAGCAACCTAATTGTCCATCAACAAAGGAATGGATAAAGAAGATGTGATACATATATACAACGTAATATCACCAGGCATTGAAAGGAATGAAACTTAGTCATTTGTAGAGATGTGGATGGACCTGGAGAGTGTCATACAGAGTGAAGTAAGTCAGAAAGAGAAAAACAAATATCGTATATTAACGCATATATGTGGAGTCTCAAAAATGGTGTAGATGATCTTATTTGCAAACAGAAATAGAGACACAGATGTAGAGAACAAATGTATGGATTTGTTCAGTGGTGAAAGGGGGACTGGTGGGAGAAATTGGGAGATTGGGATTGACACATATACACTATTGATACTATGTATAAAATAGACAACAAATGAGAACATACTGTAAAACACAGGGAACTCTACTTAATCCACTGTTCTGACATAAATGGGATGGAAATCCAAAAAAACGGGGTATGTGTATATATATGGCTGATTCATTTTGCCTTATAGTAGAAACTAACACAACATTATAAAGAAAATATACTCCAATAAAAATCAATTTAAAAAAAAAATAAATAAAATCTAAACAAAACTGAACTTCAATTGGAAAATAAATAAGGAGCAATTATAAGCACTAATTATTGACTGTAGTCCAAGACCATGCCTAATAGCAAGGCTTATTATTTTAGTCAATCACTTCACTTCTTGAACCTCAATTGCAAATCAAATAAAGCATAGGATAAAAATAACAAATTCATAGATTAGTAGTACTAAAAATCTGCACAAGAAAATAAATGATCAACTAAATAGAAAAGAAACCTACAGAATAACAGAGGTGTTTTCAAATCATACATCTGATGGGGGTTAATATACAAAATATATAAAGAACTCATAAAACTCAATAGCAGAAATACAAATAATACAAGTAAAAATGTGCAAAGGACCTAATTTAACATTTTTACATAAAATGTATTCACATGGCCAACAGATACATTACTAATCATTAAGAAAATGCAAATTAAAACCATAAAGAGGGTGGAAGAGATCAAGATGGTGGAGTAGGAGGACACAGAGCTCACCTCCCACCATGAACACATTAAAACTACCTCTACATGTGGAAAAATTCTCACTGAAAACAAACTGGAGATCAGCAGAAAGACTATTGTAAAACCAATGCAGTAAGAAAAACCCACACAGAATCGAGTAGGAAGGGAAGGGAAGTGATCAGTTTGGAACTTGCCCTCCTAGGAGAGAACACAGAAGAGGAGAGGGATTAAATGTACTCAGAGATCCTCCCTGAGGAGCAAGTAGTTCAAGCCACATATTAGGAACTCAGCTCTGTGGTCCAACACTGAGAAAATGAGTCCCCTTCACTGGTTTGAAAACCAGCGGGAGTAAAAGAATCCTGTAAGAAACCTAGATTTCACTCGTGAAGAGCATGTATACACTTGCTTACTTCCAAAACAAAGTGAAGGAAGAAAATTGAAACTGCCTGGAAGTATAGAGAGTTTCCTATGGCCACCCCAGCACATACCTTAAGCTGAGCCAAGCATTTTCCCTGGCCCCACTTGCTCCATGGTGCACCTCCACACTAGAGTGAGAGGTCTCACTGGAGAGCAGAGTGTGTAGTGGTGAAGAACAGAGCCAACCCAGACATGACCCCTCTTATGAAAATGGATGGAAGACCATTGCTAGAGCTTGTGTAGACAGCGCATCAGAAGTCGTCTGGAACTCTGATGGATCAGGACCACCACTGCACAACCCATGCTGAGCACCCAGTCTGGCCACTCTTAACTTACTCCAGCACTGCTCCACTCTGGGATGAGGGTGCCAGTGTTTAGATGGAACAGGACAACTTGGATTCAAATCACGGGGATCCTGCTCCCAGCAACAAGGTACCTGACACCACCCTGAAAAGGGTGCTGTTGACCACTAAGCATAGGAGAAGCCTTAGCTCACACCTGGCTTTGGCTCTAGCCCCTCCATCACCAGCACCACCTCCTAACAAGGTGATAGCTGCAAGCACAACCCACGGGAATATATGACTTGAGCTCACATCAAATTCAGCACTCCCCCCAAAGCCACAGGGCACACAAAAACTCTATATGGGTGCTCCCACACAAGGACACCCTTTCAAGACCAGGAGAGGTAACTTTTCCACCTAATATCAAAGAGACAGAGAAAATTAAGCAAAATGAGAAAACAGATACATTTATTTCATATGAAAGAAAAAGAGAAAGTGCCTTAAATACACTAATAAACAGAAATAAATAATTTACTAGATAAAGAGTCCAAAGCATTAGTAAGAAGAATGCTAACTGAATTGGGGAAAAGAAAAAATGAATACAGTGAGAATTATAAAAGGAAGTATAAAATATAAAAAAAGAACGATTCAGAAATGAACAATAAATTAACTGAAATGAAAAGCACATTAAATGAATAAACAAAACACTAGGTGATACAGAAGAATGAATAAGTGACTTAGAAGATAGAGTAATGGTCACCCAATCAGAACAGCAAAAAAAAAAAAAATACAAAAATAAGCACAGTTTAGGGTACCTCTGAGACAACATTAAACATACTAACATTTGTATTATATGGGTCCCAGAAGAAGAGAGAGATAAAGGGGTTTAAAATGTATTTAATGAAATTATGGCTTAAAACTTCCTAGACCTTACCATGTTCTTGGATTGGAAGAATCAATATTGTGAAAATGACTATACTACCCAAAGCAATCTACAGATTAAATGTAATCTCTATGAAATTACCAATGGCATTTTTCACAGAATTAGAACAAAAATGTTCACAATCTGTATAGAAACACAAAAGACCATGAATAGCTGAAGCAATCTTGAGAAAGAAAAATGGAGCTGGAGGAATCAGGCTCCCTGACTTCTGACTATACTACAAAGCTACAGTCATCAAAACAGTATAGTACTGACACAAAAACAGAAATATAGCTCAATGGAAGATGATGATAGAAAGCCCACAGATAAACCCATGCACCTACAGTCACTTAATCTATGACAAAGGAGGCAAGAATATACAAAGGAGAAAAGACAATCTCGTCAATAAGTGGTGCTGGGAAAACTATACAGCTACATGGAAAAGAATGAAATTAGAAGACTCCTTAACACTATACACAAAAGTAAACTCAAAATGTATTAAAGACCTAAATGTAAAGTCAGATACTATAATACTCTTAGAGGAAAACATAAGCAGAACACTCTCTGACATAAATCGCAGCAAGATCTTTTTTGATCCAGCTCCTAGAGTAGTGAAAATAAAAACAAAATAAAGAAATAGGTCCTAATTAAACTTAAAAGGTTTTGCACAGCAAAGGAAATGATAAACAAAATGAAAAGACAACCCTCAGAATGGGAGAAAATATTTGCAAATGAAGCAACTGACAAGGGATTAATCTCAAAAATATACAAACAACACATGCAGCTCAATATCAAAAAACAAACAAACAAACAAAAAAAACAATCAAAAAATGAGTGGAAGATTTAAATCGAGACTTCTCCAAAGAAGACATACAGATGGTTATAAAGCACATGAAAAGATGCTCAACGTCACTTATTATTAGATAAATGCAAATCAAAACTACAATGTTTTTATCACCTCACACCATGCAGAATGGCCATTATCAAAAAAACTACAAACAGTAAGTACTGGAGAAGATGTAGAGAAAATGGAACCCTCTTACACTGTTGGTGGAAATGTAAATTGGTGAAGCTACTATAGAGAACAGTATGGAGGTTCCTTAAGAAACTAAAAATATAGCTACCATATGATCCAGCAATCCCACTCCTGGCCATATATCTGGATAAAAACATGGTTTGAAAGGATACATGCACCCCAGTGTTCATTGCAGCACTACTTGCAATAGCTGGGATATGGAAGCTGCCTAAATGTCCATCAGCAGAGGAATGGATAAAGGAGATGTGGAACATATATACAATGGAATATTACTCAGCCATAAAAAAGAATGAAATAATGTTATCTGTAGCAGCATGGATGGACCTGATGATTGTCATACTGAGTGAAGTAAGTCAGATAGAGAAAGACAAATATAATGTTATATTATTTATATGTGGAATCTAAAAAAAAGCATACAAATGAACTTATATACAAAACAGAAATAGAGTTCCAGATGTAGAAAATAAACTTATTTTTACCAGAGGGGTAAAGGGGAGAGGGATAAATTGGAAGATTGGAATTGACGTATACACACTATTATATATAAAACAGAGCTAATAAGGACTTACTGTATAGTATAGGGAACTCTACTCAATACTATCTAATGGCCTATATGGGAAAAGAATCAAAAAAAGAGTGGATATACAGATATGTATAACAGATTCACTTTGTTGTACAACTGAAACTAACACAACATTGTGAATTAACTATACTCCAATAAAAGTTAAAAAACAAAACAAAACAAAACTTCCTAGACCTGAAGAAGAAAACAGTACAGGAAGCTCAGAGATTCCCAAACAAGATAAACCCAGAGAGACCCGCACCAAGACATTATAATTAAAATGGCAAAAGTTAATGTTAAAGAGGGTATTCTAAAGGCAGCAAGAGAAAAACAAAGAATCACACATAAGGGAACCCTTATAACTCTGTCAGTTGATTTTTCTACAGAAATGTTGCAAGCCAGAAGGGAGAGCATGATATATTTAAAGTGCTGAAAGGGAAAGTCCTGCAACATAGGAAACTCTACCCAGCATGATTTTCATTCAGAATTGAAAGAGAGATAGAGAACTTCTCAGACAAGCAAAAGCTAAAAGAATTTAAAAGAAATCTTAGAGTCTTCTCTAAGTGGAAAAGAAAGGGCTACAACAAGAAGTAAGAATCTATAGAAAAGGAAAAATCACACTAGTAAAGGCAAATATATAGTGAAGGCAGTAGATCAACCAATAAAATAAGCTAGAACAAAAATTAAAAAACAAAAAATTATAAAATCAACTATAACTACAATAAAGAGTAAAGGGGTAAACATGAAGATGTAAAATAATACATCAAAAGCACAAAACAAGGGGAAAGAGGAGTAAAAGAAAGTATACCTTTTGGAATGTATTTAAACATAAATGACTATCAGCTTAAAACTAGTAGATACACATACAGGTCAAAATACATGAACCCCATGGTAACCACATATCAAAAACTTACAATAGATACACAAAGACTTGAGAGAATGGAAGAGAAGCATACCACTAAAGAAAATCATCAAACCTCAGGTGAGGAAACTAAAAGAAGAGTAAAAGGACAAAGAAGAATGATAAAAGCAACACAAAAACAAGTAACAAAAAGGCAACAAGTACATACCTATCAACAATCATGGAAATGTCTATGGATTGAATGCTCCAAACGAATGATTTAGGATGGATGATTGGATTAAAGAACATCATCCATTTATATGCTGTTTACAAGAGATTCACTTCAGAGCTAAAGACACACAGAGACTGAAAGTGAAGGGATGAAGAAAGATATTTCATGCAAATAGAAATGACATAAAAGTAGGTGTAATGATACTTATATGAGATGAAATAGACTTTAAAACAAAGTCTATAACAAAAGAGAAAGTGGACATTATATAATAATAAAGCGTTCATGCAAGAAGAGGATATAATGCTTATTAACATACATGCACCTGATATGGGAGCACCTAAATATATAAAGCATATATTAAAAGACATAAAGAAAGTAGTTAACATTAATACAAAAATAGCAGGGGACTTTAACAACCCACTTATATCAATGGACAAATTATTCAGAGAGAAAATCAATAAGGAAAGAGTAGTCTTAAAGGACACATTAACTAGTAGGATTTAATAGATAACTATAGGATATTCCATACAAAAACTGCAGAATATACATTCTTTCCAAATGCACGTGGAATGTTCTCCAGGATAGATCACATGCTAGGCCATGAAACAAGTCTCAACAAATTTAAGAGGACAGAAATTATGTTAAGCATTTTTTTCTGGCCACAGCATTATGAATGTAGAAATCAATTATGGGAAGAAATTTGGGAAAAACAGACACATGTGAAGACTCAACAACATGCTACTAAAAAAGTCAATGGGCCAATGAAAAAATCAAAGAGTTATATTGAAAAATACCTTGAGATAAATGAAGATAAAAACTAAACTTTACAAAATCTATGGGACACAGGAAAATCAGTTATGAGAGGGAAGTTTATAATAATACAACTTACCTCAGGAAACAAAAATCTCAAATAAACAACCTCAACTATCACCAAAAGAATTAAAAAAGAAAAATAAACAAAGCCCAAATTCAGCAGAAGAAAGAAAAATAATAAAGGTCAGAGAGGAATTAAACAACAACAACAAAAAACCCAAAGATCAATAGAACAAAGAGCTGGGTTTTTTGAAAGCATAAACAAAATTTATAAGTCTTTAGCCAGTTTCATGAAGAAGAAAAGAGTGAGGACTCAAATAAACAAAATAAGAAATGAAAGAGTTTGATTAGGTCCCATTTATTTATTTTTGTTTTTATTTCCATTCCTCTAGGAGATGGATCCAAAAAGATATTGGTGCAATTTATGTCAAAGAGTGTTCTGCCTATGTTTTCCTCTAGGAGTTGCATAGTATCTGGTCTTACACTTTGGTCCTTAATCCATTTTGAATTTATTTTTGTATTTTATTTTGTATTATTTTGTATATGGTGTTAGAGAATGTATATATACACAACGGAATGTTACTTATTATTACTTAGCCATAAAAATAATGAAATAATGCCATTTGCATGGATGGACCTAAAGATTATCTTACTAAGTGAAGTAAGCCAGACAAATATCATATGATATTGCTTATATGTGGACTCTAAAAAAGGATACAAATGAACTATATTACAAAGCAGAAACAGACTCACAGACATAGAAAACAAACCTATGGTTAACAAAGGGGAGGGGAGGAGAGGGATAAATTAAGAGTTTGGGATTAAAATATACACACTATTATATATAAAATAGGTAATGAGCAAGGACCTACTGTATAGAACAGGAAATTATACTCAAAAGCTTGTAATAACCTATAATGGAAGATAATGTAAAAAATATATATATATATACACACATATATACATATATATGAGTCACTTTACTGTACACTTGAAAGTAACACAACATTGTAAATCAACTATATCTGAATAAAACCTTAAAAGACTATGAATCCATATAGAATTCAGAAACCAGAAATAAATTTGCTTTAGAGGTGAAGGAAAAAATAAAGAAATGAAAGAAGAGAAATAATGACTGATTCCACAGAGATACAAAAAATCATGAGAATACCATGAAGAGTTATATGCCAAAATCAGCAGAAATGGGAAAATTTATATAAACATGCAAAGATGCAACACTTAATTCAAGAAGAAATAGATGATCTGAACAGAATGATCACTAGTAGTGAAATTAAATTTTTAATAAAATATTTACAGCAATGAAAAGACCAGGACTAGACAGCTTCAGAGAGGAAGTATACCAAACATATAAAGAAGAGCTATTATCTATACTTCTGAAGCCATTTCAAAAAATTAAAGAAGGGCTGCCCTGGTGGCGCAGTGGTTGAGAGTCCACCTGCTGATGCAGGGGACATGGGTTCGTGTCCCGGTCTGGGAAGATCCCACATGCCGCAGAGCGGCTGGGCCCGTGAGCCATGGCCGCTGGGCCTGTGCATCTGGAGCCTGTGCTCCACAACGGGAGAGGTCACAACAGTGAGAGGCCCGTGTACCACAAAAAAAGAAAAAAAAATTAAAGAGAATGGAACACTCCCAAATTCACTCCATGAGGCCACCATTACCCTGATACCAACACCAGACAAAGACATGACAAGAAAAGAAAATTAAAGGTCAATACCTTTGATGAATATAGATGCAAAATTCCTCAATAAAGTAATAGCAAGCTGAATCAAACAATATATAAAAAGGATCACACACCATGATCAAGTGGGATTTATTCCAGAGTTGCAAGGGGGACTCAATGTTTGCAAGTCTACCAATGTGATACACCACATTAACAAAAGGAAGGATGAAAATCACATAATTCTCTCAAAAGATGCAGGAAAAGCATTTGATAAATTCCATACCAATGAATGATGAAAACTGTTATCAAAGTTGGCATATAGGGAACATAATAAAGGGTATTTATGACAAAAATCACAGCTAATATCATACTCAAAGGTGAAAAGCTGTAAGCCTTTCCTCTAAATTCAGGAACAAGACAAGGACTCCCAACTTCACCACTTCTATTTAGCATAGTATTGGATGTCCTAGCCACAGTAAGCAGACAAGAAAATGAAATAAAAGACATCCAAATTCGAAGGGAAGAAGTTAAATAGTCACTACTTGGAGATGACATGATACGTTATATGGAAAACACTAAAGTCTCCAACAAAAATCTATTGGAAATAATAAATGAATTCAGTAAAGTTCCAGAACATAAATTAATATACAAATATATGTTGCTTTCCTATATGCTAATAATGACCTATCAGAAAGAGAAAGAACATAATTTCATTTAAAATCACATCAAAAGAATAAAATAGGAATAAACTTAACCAAGAAGGTGAAAGACTTACACTATGAAAACTATAAAACGTTGATGAAGGAAATTAAAAATGATACAAAGAAATGGAAAGATATCCCATGTTCTTGGAATGGAAGAGTTAATATATATATATTTAAATTTATTTATCTTATTTATTTTTGGCTGTGTTGGGTCTTCATTGCTGTGTGCAGGCTTTCTCTAGTTGCAGCAAGTGGGGGATACTCTTCGTTGCAGTGCATGGGCTTCTCATTGAGGTGGCTTCTCTTTTTCTTTTTCTTTTTTTTTTGTGGTACGTGGGCCTCTCACTGTTGTGGCCTCTCCCATTGTGGAGCACAGGCTCTGGACATGCAGGCTCAGCGTCCATGGCTCATGGGCCTAGCCACTCCGTGGCATGTGGGATCTTCCCGTACCGGGGCATGAACCCTTGTCCCCTGCATTGGCAGGCAGATTCTCAACCACTACACCACCAGGGAAGCCCTGAGGTGGCTTCTCTTGTTGTGGAGCACGGGATCTAGGCATGCGGGCTTCAGTAGCTGTGGCACGCAGGCTCTGTAGTTGTGGTGCATGGGCTTAGTTGCTCCACAGCATGTGAGATCTTCCTGGGCCAGGGCTCGAACCCGTGTCCTCTGCATTGGCAGGCATATTCTTAACCACTGTGCCACCAAGGAAGCCCTGGAAGTGTTAATATTGTTAAAATGACCATACTACTCAAAGCAGTCTACAGATATAATGCAATACCTATCAAAGTACCCATGACATTTTTAACACAACTAAAACAAATAATCCTAAAATTTATAGGGAGCCACAAAAGATCCCTAATTTCCAAAGCTCTCTTGAGAGAAAAAAAGCTGGAAGTCTAACCCTTCCAGACTTCAGATTGTAATACAAAGCTACAGTAGTCAAAACAGCATAGTACTGGCACAAAAACATAAACATAGATCAATGGAATAGAGGGCCCAGAAATAAACCCATGCACCTATGGTTAATTAATCTATGACAAAGTAGGCAAGAATATACAACAGACAAAAGACAATCTCTTAAACAAGTGGTACTAAGAAACCTGTACATCTGCATGTAAAACAATGTGATTAGAACATTTCCTTCCACCATGTACAAAAATAAACTCAAAATTGATTAAATACCTAAATGTAAGACCTAAAACCTTAAAACTCCTAGGGGAATGAATAGGCACTATTTGACATAAATCCTAGAAATTTTTTTTGAATCTCTCTCCTAAGGCAAAAGAAAGGAAAGCAAATATATATATGGAACCTAATTAAACTTTAAATATTTTTCATGACAGAGGAATCCATGGACAAAATGAAAAGACAACCTAATGAATAGGAGAAAATATATGCAACTGATATGACCAATAAGGGGTCAATATACAAAATATTTAAACAGCTCATTCCTTCAAAATATGAAAACCAGACAACCCAATTCAAAAATGGGCATAAGATCTGAATAGACTTTTTTTTCACAGAAGACATGCAGATGGCTAACAGACACATCAAAAGATGCTGAACATCACTATTCATCAGAGAAATGAAAATCAAAGCCACAATGAGATATCATCTCACACCTACCAGAATGGCCATCATGAAGAAGACTACAAATAACAAATGTTTGCAAGGATGTGGAGAAAAGCAAACCTTTGTACAGTGTTGGTGGGAATGTAAATTGATGCAGCCACTATGGAAAACAGTACAGAGGTTTCCTAAAAAAAACTGAAAATAGAACTACCATGAGAGCCTGTAATTCCACTCTTGGGTATATATCCAAAAAAAACCAAAAACACTAACTCAAAAAGATACATATACCCCAATGTTCATAGCAACATTACTTGCAATAGCCAAGATGCAGAAGTAACCCAAGTGTCCATCAATGGATAAATGGATAAAGAATATGTGGTATATATATACAATGGAATATTATGCAGCCATAAAAATAATGAAATTCTGCTCTTTGCAACAATGTGTATGGACCTAAAGAATATTATTCTTAGTGAGACATGTCAGACAGAGTAGGAGAAATACTTTTATCACTTATATGGGCAATCTAAAAAATAAAACAAAGGAATGTCTATAACAAAACAAAAACAGGCTTACAAATATAGAAAACAAGCTAGTGGGTATCAGTGTGGAGGGGGAAATGGGAAGGGAAAATTAGGGGTATGGGATTAAGAGTTACAAACTACTACATAAGAAGTAGATAAGCAACAAGGATATATTACATAGGGAAATGTAGCCATTATTTTGTCATAACTTCAAATGGAGTATAATCCATAAAAATACTGGCTCACTATGCTGTACACCTGAAATTAATATTATATTGTTAATCAACTATACTTCAATTTTAAAAAGGATTTTTTGATAGATATATATTTATTGTCATTTTGTTAATTTTGGGGGGCTATTTTTGTAGTTCCTCTCTGTTCCTTTTTTCTTCTCTAGCTCACTTCCCTTGGGGTTTGATGATTTTCTTTAGTGTTATGTTTGGATTTCTTTTTCATTATCTTTATCTATTGTAGATTATTGCTTTGTGGTTGCCGTGAGGATTACATATCACAGTCTCTCTCTATATAAAACAGTGTATTTTAAGTTGTTAGCAATTTATGCTTGAACACATTCTAAAAAGTCTACATTTTTACCTTACCCCATGTTTTATGTTTTTGATGTCATATTTTACCTGTTTTAATTTGTGTATCCCTCAACTAATCATTGTAGTTATCATTAATTTTACTACTTTGGTCTTTTAACCTTTATACTAGTTTTATAAGTGGTTATTCCACTACCACTACTATGTATTTGCCTTTACCTGTTTACTTTCATATGTTTTCTTGTTATTAGTGTCTTTTCATTTTAAAGAAGTCCCTTTAATATTTAAGGTTGGTTTAGTAGTGATGAATTCCTTTAGCTTTTGCTTGCCTGGAAAATTCTTTATCTCTCCTTCAATTCTGACTGATGGTCTTACTAGTTAGAGTATACTTGGTTGGCATTTTTTCTTTCAGCACTTTGAATATATCATGCCATTCCCTTCTGGCCTGCAGAGTTTCTGCTGAAAAATCACCTGTCTTATGAGAGTTCCCTTGTATTTAACTAGTTGTTTTTCTCTTTTTGCTTTTAAGATTCTCTCTTTACATGCTCAAAAAAGTAGCATGCCTAACAAAAACAAACAAAAAAACCCAAACAAACAAGAAAATATTCTCTTTAATTTTTACCATTTTAATTACAATCTTTTCTTGGTGTGGACCTCTTTGGTTTAATCTTGTTTGGAGACTCTGTGCTTCCTGGAACTGGTTATTCCCCAGTTCAGGGACATTCTCATCAATTATTTCTTCAAATAAGTTCTGCCTCTTTGTCTCTTTTCCTTCTGAGACTCTTATAATGTAAATGTTATTCTGCTTGATGTAGTCCTGTAAGTCTCTTAATCTGTTCACCTTTTAAAAATCATTATTATTATTTATTGCTGCTGTTTCAGTGAGTTCCACAGCCCTGTGGTTGTTTGCCCATTCTTTTACTTCATTAGGCTGCTATTGAATCCCTATAGTGTACCTTTCAGTTCCGTTACTGTATTCTTCAGCTCTGTGACTTCTGTTTTGTACTTTCTTATATTTTCTATATCTTTATTGAAATTCTCACTGTGTTCATCCATTCTTCTCCCAAGTTCAGTGAGCATCTTTACAAACAATACTTTAAACTTTTTATCAGGTAGATTACTTAGCTACATTTTATTAAGGTTTTTTCCTAAGATTTTGTCTTGTTCTTTTATTTGGAACATATTCCTCTGTTTACTCATTTTTTCTTGACTTTCTGTGTCTTTCTATGTACTAGGTGAAGCAGCTACTTCTCCTTATTGAAGGAGTGTAATTGTATAGGAGATGAACCTTATTGTTCAACCTTTCCCTAACTCTTGGTTGTCTGTTGAAACATTGTGATTATCTAAATATTCTGAGTTATTCTTAATAGGTCCCAGTTGTTGAGGGTTTCCCAAGAACTGTCAGTGTTCCAAAGGGATTGATTTCAGTCAGCACCTCATTTCTTGCTGCCAGATCCTCAGGCAGCAGCATTTAAGGTGGCAAATATATAGTCTTGTGGGACTGCAATCATAGACCCTGCTAACCTCCAGAGCAGAAGATCTGGAGGTGTCCCATGTGTGACAATGGCAAGAATCTGGGCTTCAGATAAGTGTATAACCTCCATTCTCAGAGGTACCAGAAAGATGTTGTGAGGACAAGGGATGGCACAAAGATGTTTTTCTTGCCCACATTCCCTGAGAGCTCCTCTGTAGCCTCTAGATGTGTCACAAACCTGAAGCCTGTCCCTCAGATTGAGGCTTCTGGAAAATTAAATGCTTTTTTCACAGGCAGACTGGGGGTGTGTTTCACCTGCTGTCTGGGCAGTGCCCTGGAGGTGGTATCCTGTCCCAAATTGTCTTTCTGGTTGTTACAGTCCCATAGGGCTTAGGAGTGCTATTCGCTCTGGCCCCTCTGTGTGTACTGAACTTGATTACCAGTTTTAGTGAGGTGTGGGAGAGTGCTGAGGGGAGGGCAGGAGAGGAGCTTTTTGAGTGGTTCACACCTGTGGCTTTAGCAATGCTGGGAAAGATTTTGGGGAGTGGGTCATGCCCATGGCTTTCTTGAGGCTGGGGAAAATATGTTGTTAACTGGGAACACCTGTGGCTTTAGCAAGGCAAGGAAGAAGACTGGGGCACAGCATATCTGTGGCTTTAGTGATGTAGGAGAAGAGCACTGGGGGAAGGGCACACAAATGGCTTTAGTGAGAGTGTACCCATGCACACCTACTTGCACTAGCAAGATAGAGGGAGAGAGCAGAGAGGAGCGGAGCGGAGCGGAGAGGAGAGGAGGAGCGCGGAGCGGGAGCGCGGAGCAGCAGAGCAGCAGCTGGATCTGCCGGCTGCCCCGCTCCCAGCCCGCAGCCCCACCGCCCAAGCCCCGGCGCGCCCCGGCTCTGGCCGCTGGCCTCCGAGTAGCCACCCCGCCGAGAGCCCCCACCCCCCGCCACCGCCTCATCTGCGCCGGCCGCCGCGGGCCGGGCCCGGCTTGAGGGCCATTCCAGGCCGTGATCCAGGCTGGGTGTGCGGCCCGGGCCCATGGGAGCGCCAAGCCGGGCGCGGGGGCCCTGAGCGGGCGGACGCGGTCGAAGGAGCCATGGACTGCAGCCTCTTGCTGATGCTTGTGCACAGATACTGTGCTGGGGAGGAGGACTGGGTGGACAGCCGGACCATCTACGTGGGTCACTGGGAGCTCCCGCCGGGTGCCGAGGCCTACATCCCGCAGAGGTACAACAGAATAGTCTTCAGGCAACAAAATAATCTCCTCCAAGTACAGATTTTGGGACTTCATACCCAATAACTTATTTGAACAATTCAGAAGAATAGCCAGCTTTTATTTTCTTATCATATTTCTGGTACAGCTGATTATTGATATACCCACTAGTCCAGTGATGAGTGGACTTCTGCTGTTCTTCGTCATCTCTGTCACAGCTATCAAGCAGGTGAGCTTCACAGGAAGAAGACCGTACAGAATCTCTGTTATAGGACATCTCCTTTCATCCAAAGCAAAGTTATGTGGTTTGTTTCAGCTAGTTCATAAGAAATTTAACTAACTTCTAGAAATTCACTTTTGTAACTGGTTTGATTGATTCTTGAGTTAAGAGATACTTGAGTTAAAATAAGAGAACTTGTATAATTTAGTACTAGTTTGGTGCCCTAAGAGTTTGAGGAGGAAACTGTCGTTCTAACATTCAATCAACAGGAGATGGCACCTGATTTTCTGTGAGTTGCTTTGCACGCTGTGTCCCTGGCTGCCTTAACCCCAACGACCTGCTCCTGCAGAAGGTCTGGGATGTGGCTCCGTAGCACAGCCAGCTGACTCCTGACTTGCTCAGTGTGGATCCTGCTGTTCCTCTGAGTCCTGACGAATAAAGCCAGTGACTAATGGGAAGAACAGTCCTTCTGTTATTCCCACGGTCCGTTCAGTCAGTTTAGTGCTCAACCATCACCTCTATTCAGTTACAGAAAATTCTCACCACCTCAAAAGAAACCCGTGTACCCATGAGCATCACTCCCCGTCCTCCTCCTCCAGCCCCTGGCAGACACCAATCTACTTTCTGTTGCTATAATTTGCCTTTTCTGGACGTTTCATATTAACAGAATCATACACTAGTGAGCTTTTGTGTCTGACTTATTTCACTGAGCATGTTTTCAAGGTTTATCCACGTTGTAGCTTGTGTCAGTGCTTCATTACAGATGAATAATATTTCATCGTGTGGGTAGACCACATTTTGTTTATCCATCATCCACTGATGGACATTTGGTAGGCTTCTAGTTTTTGGCTATTATGGAGACACTGTCATGAACATTAGCATACAGGCTTTGTGTGGGCATAGGTTTTCAGTTCTCCTGGGTCCATACAAAGGAACAGAATTGTAGGAATAGTATTGTTCTAATGTTTTAAAGAACTGCCAAAGTATTTTCCAAAGTGACTGCCTCATCATGCTTTGATTTTGCATTTCCTTAGTAACTAATGATGCTGAACATCTTTTCACGAGCTTATTGGCCTTTTGTAAATCTTCTTCAGAGAAATATCTTCAAGTCATTGGCCCATTTTTATATTGGGTTGTCTTTTTATCTATGAGTTCTGAAAATTCTTTGTATGTTCTAGATACAAGCCCCTTATCGGTTGCAAACTTTTGAACTCAATGACATTTGCATTTCAGTATTAATAGGTGTATCTTCACTTGGGGCATCTGGATAATTTACAAAAAGACAGCATCTAGTTAAATTCTTGATGGTCACATTGTTGCTGACAAAGTCATGCTTTTCTGTGTTAGTCTCTAAATAAAAAATTTAGAAAACTGAAAAAAAAAAAGAGGGAGAGTGCAAAAATGGTGCTCGTCAGTGCATTTGTCTCTGAAAAAATTCTATTTCCTATTTACTTCCTGCCCCTCTGGATGCTTTAATATTAGCAAATGAATCTCCTTCACATATAATCCAGTTACCTCTTAAACTGCTGAGTTTATGCTGGTTCTTAGGATGAGTGAGTTCACATGCGAACCCCTCACAAAGAGTATGTCAGATCCCTACAGCCCCCAGGTCCCCTGGATGTAAGCCCTGTTGGTTTTGAAAGAGAGACATTTCGGGGGTCTGACTCTATGGTTCAGGCCCAAAGGTTTAGGGGTCCAAAGGTTTGGGTCTCAATGTTTTGAGGTCTCCTTGGGGAGAAATTATAGTCTCCTGAGATCCCTCCTTATTGTGTGCCACCATGTGAGGAGTGGGGTTTCTGGTGAGACCACATCTCTGTCTCTCCTAGCAGTCTTGATGTGACCCTTTTATCCCTTGTTGTGGAGGCAGCTGTTCAGCTTATTTTTAATTCTTTTTCAGTGGGAATTATTCCATATGTAACTGTATATTTGGTGTGTCCCTTTGTGGAGGTGAGTTGAATATCTTCCTATGCTGCCTTCTTGGACTGCTCACCCTTAGAGTTGTTTTCCTTCCAAATAGATATCTTTTCACTGATAAACTCCAAGGGATTGTCCAGTGTCACCCCAAAGAAAGCATCACAGCAATGCAATTATTTGTTTCATTATTTTGATGTGACTTTTAAAAGTTTTATC
Organism: Aethalodelphis obliquidens; assembly: GCF_003676395.1. Lineage (NCBI taxonomy): Eukaryota > Metazoa > Chordata > Mammalia > Artiodactyla > Delphinidae > Aethalodelphis > Aethalodelphis obliquidens. The sequence goes on along the minus strand of NW_020838052.1, from coordinate 2,312,638 downwards.
TTAGTCTTTTTTTAAAATGATTTGCATCTTAGTATAACAAACAAGCACAAGGGCTTTATTTTATGTACATTTTTTGAATAGTTTAGTCTTTTTAGTATTTTGTTTCCGAAGTTCTCTTTTGCACAAAGTCTTACCCTTTGCTCTCTTTTGTATTTTTAAGGCATGAAAAGAAAAGCATTTTAATTGTCATTATATCTTGCTATCCGCCACCTCTCAATAAACAAGTTTAAAGAGTTCTGGATTTCCCCCACCCCCAACACTGGACCAGAGTTACGCTTCTTTAGATTAGGGGTATCACTAAAGGAAAAGGCAAGAAATATGCTCAACTCAGGCAATGGCAGAAAAGCCATCCCAGGAAAATGTTGAACAAACTGAGAAACTTTTTTTAAAAAATTCATTTATTTTTGGCTGCGTTGGGTCTTCGTTGCTGTGCGTGGGCTTTGTCTACTTACGGTGAGCCCAGGCTACTCTTCGTTGTAGTGTGCGGGCTTCTCATTGTGGTGGCTTGAGAAATGGTTTTGAAAGGATTTACTGTATGCTGTGCACAGGTCTGTTATTACACCAGAGAGGCCAGTGCCACTCTAAGGCATTCATAACCCTGATTATTTCATTTATTTTAATTAGAAACATCGAGGTTGTTTTCTTGCGCTGCAAGACATTTCCTCTTGGATTATCTTTATTGTCCAAATCAGGAGGATGATTCAAGGATTAAATTATAGTTGTTAGCTAGCCTGGCAACATGCTTCCTGCTAGAAGCTGACACCCTACTGATCATGCTTTCTTTTTTTTTTTTTTTTTTATTTATTTATTTTTTTTATTTTTTATTTTTTTTATTGGAGTATAATTGCTTTACAATGGTATGTTAGTTTCAGCTTCACAACAAAATGAATCAGTTATATATATACATATATTCCCATATCTCTTCCCGCTTGCGTCTCCCTCCCTCCCACCCTCCCTATCCCACCCCTCCAGGCGGTCACAAAGCACCGAGCTGATCTCCCTGTGCTATGCGGCTGCTTCCCACTAGCTATCTACCTTACGTTTGGTAGTGTATATATGTCCATGCCTCTTTATCGCTTTGTCACTGTTTACACTTCCCCCTCCCCATAGCCTCAAGTCCATTCTCTAGTAAGTCTGTGTCTTTATTCCTGTTTCACCCCTAGGTTTTTCATGACATTTTTTTTTTAATTCCATATATATGTGTTAGCATACGGTATTTGTCTCTCTTTCTGACTTACTTCACTCTGTATGACAGACTCTAGGTCTATCCACCTCATTACAAATAGCTCAATTTCGTCTCTTTTTATGGCTGAGTAATATTCCATTGTATATATGTGCCACATCTTCTTTATCCATTCATCTGATGATGGACACTTAGGTTGTTTCCATCTCCGGGCTATTGTAAATAGAGCTGCAATGAACATTTTGGTACATGACTCTTTTTGAATTATGGTTTTCTCAGGTTATATGCCCAGTAGTGGGATTGCTGGGTCATATGGTAGTTCTATTTGTAGCTTTTTAAGGAACCTCCATACTGTTCTCCACAGTGGCTGTATCAATTTACATTCCCACCAACAGTGCAAGAGGGTTCCCTTTTCTCCACACCCTCTCCAGCATTTATTGTTTCTAGATTTTTTGATGATGGCCATTCTGACTGGTGTGAGATGATATCTCATTGTAGTTTTGATTTGCATTTCTCTCATGATTAGTGATGTTGAGCATTCTCTCATGTGTTTGTTGGCACTCTGTATATCTTCCTTGGAGAAATGTCTATTTAGGTCTTCTGCCCATTTTTGGATTGGGTTGTTTGTTTTTTTGTTATTAAGCTGCATGAGCTGCTTATAAATTTTGGAGATCAATCCTTTGTCAGTTGCTTCATTTGCAAATATTTTCTCCCATTCTGAGGGTTGTCTTTTGGTCTTCTTTAGGGTTTCCTTTGCTGCGCAAAAGATTTTAAGTTTCATTAGGTCCCATTTGTTTACTCTTGTTTTTATTTCCATTACTCTAGGAGGTGGGTCAGAAAGAATCTTGCTGTGATTTATGTCATAGAGTGTTCTGCCTATGTTTTCCTCTAAGAGTTTGATAGTTTCTGGCCTTACATTTAGGTCTTTAATCCATTTTGAGCTTATTTTTGTGTATGGTGTTAGGGAGTGATCTAACTTCATACTTTTACATGTAGCTGTCCAGTTTTCCCAGCACCACTTATTGAATAGGCTGTCCTTTCTCCACGGTACATTTCTGCCTCCTTTGTCAAAGATAAGGTGACCATATGTGCGTGGGTTTATCTCTGGGCTTTCTATCCTGTTCCATTCATCTATCTTTCTGTTTTTGTGCCAGTACCATACCGTTTTGATAACTGTAGCTTTGTAGTATAGTCTGAAGTCTGGGAGCCTGATTCCTCCAGTTCCTTCTTTCGTTCTCAAGATTGCTTTGGCTATTCGGGGTCTTTTGTGTTTCCATACAAATTGCAAAATTTTTTGTTCTAGTTCTGTGAAAAATGCCAGTGGTAGTTTGATAGGGATTGCATTGAATCTATAGATTGCTTTCGGTAGTAGAGTCATTTTCACAATGTTGATTCTTCCAATCCAAGAACATGGTATATCTCTCCATCTATTTGTATCATCTTTAATTTCTTTCATCAGTGTCTTATAATTTTCTGCATACAGATCTTTTTTCTCTTTAGGTAGGTTTATTCCTAGATATTTTATTCTTTTTGTTGCAATGGTAAATGGGAGTGTTTTCTTGATTTCACTTTCAGATTTTTCATCATTAGTATATAGGAATGCCAGAGATTTCTGTGCATTAATTTTGTATCCTGCCACTTTACCAAATTCATTGATTAGCTCTAGTAGTTTTCTGGTAGCATCTTTAAGGTTCTCTATGTATAGGATCATGTCATCTGCAAACAGTGACAGCTTTACTTCTTCTTCTCCGATTTGGATTCCTTTTATTTCCTTTTCTTCTCTGATTGCTGTGGCTAAAACTTCCAAAACTATGTTGAATAAGAGTGGTGAGAGTGGACAACCTTGTCTTGTTCCTGATCTTAGTGGAAATGCTTTCAGTTTTTCGCCATTGAGGATGATGTTTGCTGTGGGCTTGTCATATATGGCCTTTATTATGTTGAGGAAAGTTCCCTCTATGCCTACTTTCTGCAGGGTTTTTATCATAAATGGGTGTTGAATTTTGTCAAAAGCTTTCTCTGCATCAGTTGAGATGATCATATGGTTTTTCTCCTTCAGTTTGTTAATATGGTTTATCACATTGATAGATTTGCGTATATTGAAGAATCCTTGCATTCCTGGAATAAACCCCACTTGATCATGGTGTATGATCCTTTTAATGTGCTGTTGGATTCTGTTTGCTAGTATTTTGTTGAGGATTTTTGCATCTATGTTCATCAGTGATATTGGCCTGTAGTTTTCTTTCTTTGTGACATCCTTGTCTGGTTTTGGTATCAAGGTGATGGTGGCCTCGTAGAAGGAGTTTGGGAGTGTTCCTCCCTCTGCTATATTTTGGAAGAGTTTGAGAAGGATAGGTGTTAGCTCTTCTCTAAATGTTTGATAGAATTCGCCTGTGAAGCCATCTGGTCCTGGGCTTTTCTTTGTTGGAAGATTTTTAATCACAGTCTCAATTTCAGTGCTTGTGATTTGTCTGTTCATATTTTCTATTTCTTCCTGATTCAGTCTTGGCAGGTTGTGCATTTCTCAGAATTTGTCCATTTCTTCCAGATTGTCCATTTTATTGGCATAGAGTTGCTGGTAGTAATCTCTCATGATCTCTTTTATTTCTGCAGTGTCAGTTGTTACCTCTCCTTTTTCATTTCTAATTCTATTGATTTGAGTCTTTTCCCTTTTTTTCTTGATGAGTCTGGCTAGTGGTTTATCTATTTTGTTTATCTTCTCAAAGAACCAGCTTTTAGTTTTATTGATCTTTGCTATTGTTTCCTTCATTTCTTTTTCATTTATTTCTGATCTGATTTTTATGATTTCTTTCCTTCTGCTAGCTTTGGGGTTTTTTTGTTCTTCTTTCTCTAATTGCTTGAGGTGCAAGGTTAGGTTGTTTATTCGAGATGTTTCCTGCTTCTTAAGGTGGGCTTGTATTGCTATAAACTTCCCCCTTAGAACTGCTTTTGCTGCATCCCACAGGTTTTGGGTCGTTGTGTCTCCATTGTCATTTGTTTCTAGGTATTTTTTGATTTCCTCTTTGATTTCTTCAGTGATCACTTCATTATTAAGTAGTGTATTGTTTAGCCTCCATGTGTTTGTATTTTTTACAGATCTTTTCCTGTAATTGATATCTAGTCTCATGGCGTTGTGGTCAGAAAAGATACTTGATACAATTTCAATTTTCTTAAATTTACCAAGGCTTGATTTGTGACCCAAGATATGATCTATCCTGGAGAATGTTCCATGAGCACTTGAGAAAAATGTGTATTCTGTTGTTTTTGGATGGAATGTCCTATAAATATCAATTAACTCCATCTCGTTTAATGTATCATTTAAAGCTTGTGTTTCCTTATTTATTTTCATTTTGGGTGATCTGTCCATTGGTGAAAGTGGGGTGTTAAAGTCCCCTACTATGAATGTGTTACTGTCGATTTCCCCTTTTATGGTTGTCAGTATTTGCCTTATGTATTGAGGTGCACCTGTGTTGGGTGCATAAATATTTACAATTGTTATATCTTCCTCTTGGATCGATCCCTTGATCATTATGTAGTGTCCTTCTTTGTCTCTTCTAATAGTCTTGTTTTAAAGTCTATTTTGTCTGATATGAGAATTGCTACTCCAGCTTTCTTTTGGTTTCCATTTGCATGAAATACCTTTTTCCATCCCCTTACTTTCAGTCTGTATGTGTCTCTAGGTCTGAAGTGGGTCTCTTGTAGACAGCAAATATATGGGTCTTGTTTTTGTATCCATTCAGCCAATCTGTGTCTTTTGGTGGGAGCATTTAGTCCATTTACATTTAAGGTTATTATCGATATGTGTGTTCCTATTCCCATTTTCTTAATTGTTTTGGGTTCGTTATTGTAGGTCCTTTCCTTCTTTTGTGTTTCTTGCCTAGAGAAGTTCCTTTAGCAGTTGTTGTAGAGCTGGTTTGGTGGTGCTGAACTCTCTCAGCTTTTGCTTGTCTGTAAAGGTTTTAATTTCTCCATCAAATCTGAATGAGATCCTTGCTGGTTAGAGTAATCTTGGTTGCAGGTTTTTCTCCTTCAACACTTTCAATATGTCCTGCCACTCCCTTCTGGCTTGCAGAGTTTCTGCTGAAAGATCAGCTGTTAACCTTATGGGGATTCCCTTGTGTGTTATTTGTTGTTTTTCCCTTGCTGCTTTTAATATGTTTTCTTTGTATTTAATTTTTGACAATTTGATTAATATGTGTCTTGGCGTATTTCTCCTTGGATTTATCCTGTATGGGACTCTCTGTGCTTCCTGGACTTGATTAACTATTTCCTTTCCCATATTAGGGAAGTTTTCAACTATAATCTCTTCAAATATTTTCTCAGTCCCTTTCTTTTTCTCTTCTTCTTCTGGAACCCCTATAATTCGAATGTTGGTGCGTTTAATGTTGTCCCAGAGGTCTCTGAGACTGTCCTCAGTTCTTTTCATTCTTTTTTCTTTATTCTGCTCTGCAGTAGTTATTTCCACTATTTTATCTTCCAGGTCACTTATCCGTTCTTCTGCCTCAGTTATTCTGCTATTGATCCCATCTAGAGTACTTTTAATTTCATTTATTGTGTTGTTCATCGTTGCTTGCTTCATCTTTAGTTCTTCTAGGTCCTTGTTAACTGATTCTTGCAATTTGTCCATTCTATTGTCCATTCTATCTCCAAGATTTCGGATCAACCTTACTATCATTATTCTGAATTCTTTTTCAGGTAGACTGCCTATTTCCTCTTCATTTGTTAGGTCTGGTGGGTTTTTATCTTGCTCCTTCATCTGCTGTGTGTTTTTCTGTCTTTTCATTTTGCTTATCTTACTGTGTTTGGGGTCTCCTTTTTTGCAGGCTGAAGGTTCGTAGTTCCTGTTGTTTTTTGTGTCTGTCCCCAGTGGCTAAGGTTGGTTCAGTGGGTTGTGTAGGCTTCCTGGTGGAGGGTACTAGTGCCTGTGTTCTGGTGTATGAGGCTGGATCTTGTCTTTCTGGTGGGCAGGTCCACGTCTGGTGGTGTGTTTTGGGGTGTCTGTAGACTTACTATGATTTTGGGCAGCCTCTCTGCTAATGGGTGGGGTTGTGTTCCTGTCTTGCTAGTTGTTTGGCATAGGATGTCCAGCACTGTAGCTTGCTGGTCGTTGAGTGAAGCTGGGTGCTGGCGTTGAGATGAAATCTCTGGGAGATTTTTGCTGTTTGCTATTATGTGCAGCTGGGAGGCCTCTTGTGGACCAGTGTCCTGAAGTTGGCTCTCCCACCTCAGAGGCACAGCACTGAGTCCTGGCTGCAGCACCAAGAGCCTTTCATCCACAGGGCTCCTTAATTTGGGATGATTCATTGTCTATTCAGGTATTCCACAGATGCAGGGTATGTCAAGTTGATTGTGGAGCTTTAATCCGCTGCTTCTGAGGCTGCTGGGAGAGATTTCCCTTTCTCTTCTTTGTTCTGACAGTTCCCAGGGGCTCAGCTTTGGATTTGGCCCCGCCTGTGTGTGTAGGTCGCCGGAGGGCGTCTGTTCTTTGCTCAGACAGGACGAGGTTAAAGGAGCCGCTGATTCGGAGGCTCTGGCTCACCCAGGCCGGGGGGTAGGGAGGGTCACGGAGTGCGGGGTGGGCCTGCGGCGGCAGAGGCCGGCGTGACGCTGCAGCCTGAGGCGCGCCGTGCGCTCTCCCGGGGAGCCGTCCCTGGATCCCGGGACCCTGGCAGTGGCGGGCTGCACAGGCTCCCCGGAAGGGCGTGTGGCTAGTGACCTGTGTTCGCACACAGGCCTCCTGGCGGCGGCAGCAGCGGCCTTAGCATCCCATGTCCGTCTCTGGGCTCCGCACTCTTAGCCGCGGCTCGCGCCCGTCCCTGGAGCTCTCCGATCATGCTTTCTGACATCCCTTTCTAAACCTCTTCAAGGCATGAGCACCTGGACTCTAAGAAGTAAAACTAATTATGATAAAAAAGGGACTGGAGTTTTTGAAAGTGATTTCTGCAATTATTTTACCTTTGTTAATACTCCATGGGGTTTATGCCTTCAGTCTGTATGAAAAGGATGGGGTTGTACTGGAATATACTTATGAGAATTATTTGTATGTGTGCGAAGAAAAGTGGTGAAGCAGCTTTAACTGGCTTCTTTTACTAACAAACCAAAGCAGACATTTTAAAAAATAACATGAGCTGGCAGAGCTTGATTTGCATCCCAGACAGTCTTAGTTCAGAACCTGCTGTGCTGTGTCATCTCCCTATGTCCAAGGGTCTGTAGTAAGCCTTTGCAAATGAAATAAGAGCTCTCTGCATTCCTCCCAGAATATGTAGCTGTCACTGGGACTTAGTTGTAGCTTTCCTCCTCCCTGGGGTTTAGATGGTGAGACAGAGAAAGCCCCTAAAGAGATATTTTTTAAAACTGGAGAATAGTTGATTTACAATATTCTGTTAGTTTCAGGTGTCTAGCAAAGTGAGTCAGTTGTATATGTATATATATTTTTCAGATTATTTTCCATTATACTTTGTTACAAGATATCAAATATAGTTCCCTGTACTATACAGCAAATACTTGTTGCTCATCTATTTTATGCATAGTAGTTTTTATTTGTTAATCCCATAAATCTAAATTATCCCTCCCCCAATCCCTTCCACTTCAGTAAACGTAAATTTGTTTTCCCTGTTTGTGAGTCTGTTTCTGTTTTGTATATAGATTCACTTGTGTTATTTTTTAGATTCCACATATAAGTGATATTATATAACATCCTTCTCTGTCTGACATAACTCACTAAGTATAATATTCTCTAAGTGCATCCATGTTGCTGTAAATGGCAATATTTCATTCTTTTTGTGGTGGGGCAATATATATATATATATATATATATATATATATATATATATATATATAATCTCACATCTTCTTTTGCCAATAGTCTCTTGATGGTCACTTGAGTTATTTCCATGTCCTGGCTATTGTAAATAGTGCTGCTATGAACACTGGGGTACATGTATCTTTTTGAATTAGTGTTTTTGCTTTTACAGATATATACCCAGGAAGAGAATTGCTGGATCATATGGTAGTTCTATTCTCAGTTTTTAAAGAAATCTCCATACTCTTTCCATAGTGGCTGCACCAATTTACATTCCCACCAAGAGTGTAGGAGGGTTCCCTTTTCTCCACACCCTCTCCAGAATTTATTATTTGTAGACTTCTTAATGAGAGCCACACTGACGGGTGTGAGGTCATATCTCATTGCGGTTTTGATTTGCATTTCTCTCATAATTAGCGATGTTGAGCATCTTTACATGTGCCTGTTGGCCAACTGTGTCTTCTTTGGATAAATGTTTATTTAAATCTTATCCCCATTTTTGATTGGGCTTTTCTTTTTTCACTATTGATTTGTATGAGCTGTTTGTATATTTTGGATATTAACCTTTTGTCAGTTGCATCGTTTGCAAATAGTTTTTCCCATTCCATAGTTTATCTTCTCATTTTGTTAATGGCTTCCTTTGCTGTACAAAAGCTTTTAAGTTTGATTAGGTCCCATTTGTTTAGGTTTGCTTTTATTCCTTTTGCATTGGGATACTGATCTAGGAAAATGTTCCTATTTATGTCAGAGAATGTTTTACCTATGTTCTCTTCCTGAAATTTTATGGTGTCATGTCTTATATTTTGGTCTTTAAACAATTTTGTTTGTTTTTGAATATGGTGTGAGTGTTATGATTTCATTGATTCACATGTAGCTGTCTAGCTTTTCCAACACTACTTGTTGAAGAGACTCTGTTTTCTCCATTGTATAGTCTAGCCTCCTTTGTCATAGATTAGGTGACCATAGGAGTGTGAATTTATTTCTGGGGTCTCTAATCTATACCATTGGTCTGTATATCTGTTTTTGTGTAAATACCATGCTGTTTTGATTACTGTAGCTTTGTAGTATAGTCTAAAGTCTGGGAGGGTTATGCCTCCAGCTTTGTTTATTTCCCCCCTCCCCCAGGATTGCTTTGGCAATTCTGGCACTTTTGCAGTTTCATATATATTTTAGAATTACTTCTTCTATTTCTGTGAAAAATGCCATGTGTATTTTGATAGGGCTTGCATTAAATCTATAGATTGCTTTTGGTAGTGTAGCCATTTTAGCAGTATTAACTCTTCCAGTTGAAGAGCATGGATATCTTTCTATTTCTTTGAATCTTCTTCAATTTCCTTTATCAATGTTTTATATTTTTTAGTGTATAGGTCTTTCACATCCTTGGTTCAGTTTATTCTTAGGTATTTTTATGATGCAGTTTTATTTTATTTTATTTTTAAAAATTTATTTATTTATTTTTAACATCTTTATTGGAGTATAATTGCTTTACAATGGTGTGTTAGTTTCTGCTTTATAACAAAGTGAATCAGTTATACATATACCTATGTTCCCATATCTCTTCGCTCTTGCATCTCCCTCCCTCCCACCCTTCCTATCCCACCCCTCTAGGTGGTCACAAAGCACCAAGCTGATGCAATTTTAAATGGGATTGTGTTTTTAAACTTTCTCTTTCAGATATTTCATTATTAGTGTGAAGAAATGCAACAGATTTCTGTATATTAATCTTGCGTCCTACTTCCATGCTGAATTCATTTATTAGTTCTAATAGTCTTTGTGTGGAGACTTTAGAGTTCTCTATATAGAGTATCATGTCATCTGCAAGTAGTAGATGGTATCTTTCCAATGTGGATAACTTTTATTTCTTTTTCTTGTCTGATTACTGTGGCTAGAACTTTCAATATTATGTTGAAGTGGTGAAAGTGGGTATCCTTGTCTCGTTCCTGACTTTATTTCTTTTTAAATTTATTTCTTTTTGGCTGCATTGGGTCTTCATTGCTGCGTGCAGGCTTTCCCTAGTTGCAGCAAGCAGGGACTACACTTCATTGTGGTGCACGGGCTCCTCATTGTGGTGGCTTCTCTTGTTACAGAGCACGGGCTCTAGGCACGTGGGCTTCAGTAGTTGTGGCACTTGGGCTCAGTAGTTGTGGCTCACAGGCTCTAGAGTGCAGGCTCAGTAGTTGTGGTGCATAGGCTTAGTTGCTTTTCCTGGACCAGGGCTTGAACCCAAGTCCCCTGCACTGGCAGGCGGATTCTTAACCACTGCACCACCAAGGAAGTCCCTCTTTTTCCTGAATTTAGCAGGGTTTCATCTTTTAACTGTTGATTATTATGTTGAATGTGGGTTTGTCATAAATGGCTTTTACTATGTTGAGATATGTTCTATCTATACCCACTTTGGTCAGAGTTTTTATCAAGAATCGATGTTGAATTTTGTCAAATGCTTTTTCTGCATCCATTGAGATGATCATGTGCTTTGCATATTTTCTTTTGTTAATGTTTTGAATCACATTGATTGGTTTGCATATGTTGAACCATCCTTGTCACACTGGAATGAATCCATCTTAATCATGGTGTATGATCCTTTTTATATATTTTTTGATTGATTTGCTAATATTTTGTTGAGGAATTTTGCATCTATATCCATCAAAGATATTGGCCCATAATTTTCTTTTTTTGGTGGTGTCTTTGTCTGGTTTTGGTATCAGGGTTACGGAGGTGTCATAGAATGAATTTGGGAGTGTTCCCTCCTCTTTAATTTTTATGAATGGTTTGAGAAGGATAGGTATAAATTCTTCTTTGTATGTTTGATAGATTTCCCTAGAGAAGCCATCCATTCCTCCATTCCTGGACTATTGTCCAGAGGGTTTTTTTGTTTTTGTTTGCTTTTTCCCAACGGATTCTATTTCACTTATCATGTTCAGTCTTTTCAAATCATCTGTTTCTTCTTGACTCGGTTTTGGAAGGCTATATGTTTCTAGAAACTAGTCCATTTCTTCTATGTTGTCCACTTCATTTGCATATAACTGTTCATAGTATTCCCTTATGATTTTGTGTATTTTGTGGTAACAGTTGTTATTTCTCCTGTTTCAATTCTATTTTGTTTCTTTGGGCCTTCTCTCTTTTCTTCTTGGTGAATCTGGCTAGAGGTCTCTCAATTTTGTTTATGTTTTCAAAAAACCAGTTCTTTGTTTTACTGATCCTTTCTATTATTTTTTGACCTTTATTTCATTTATTTTGTCTCTGATCTTTTTATTTCTTTCCTTCTGTGGACTATGGATTTTATTTGTTTTCCTTTTTCTGATTATTTTAGGAGGTAGGTTATGTTGTTTATTTAAGATGTTTCTTGTTTCCTGATGAAGACGTGTATCCATATGAACTTTCCTCTTAAAAATGCTTTTGCTGCATCCCATAGATTTTGTGAAGTTGTTTATTCACTGTCATTTACCTGAAGGTATTTTCTGGTTTCTGATTTGATTTCACCATTGACCCACTGCGTTTTTTTTTAAAAAAAATATTGAAATAGAATTGATTTAAAATGCTGTGTTAGTTTCAGGTGTACAGCAAAGTGATTAGGTTATATTTATATATATATAAAATATATAATTTTTTAATCCCAAATTCCTAATTTATCCCCCCCCATTTCTGCTTTGGTAACCAAAAGTTAGTTTTCTATGTCTCTGAGTTTATTTCTGTTATGTAAATATGTTCATTTGTATCCTTTTTAGATTCAACATATAAGAGATATCATACGATATTTGTCTTTGTCTGGCTTATTTCACTTAGTATGATAATTTCTAGGTCCATCCATGCTGCTGCAAATGACATTATCTCATTCTTTTTTATGGCTGAGTAATAGTCTGTTGTATATATATATCACATCTTTTTTATCCATTCGTCTGTCGATGGACACTTAGGTTGCTTCCATGTCTTGGCTATTGTAAACAGTGCTGCTATGAGTGTTGGAGTGCATGTATCTTTTTGAATTATGGTTTTCTCTAGATATAAGCCCAGGTGTGGTATTGCAGTATCATATGATAACTCTGTTTTAGTTTTTTTAAGGAGCCCCATACTGTTCTCCACAGTAGCTGTACCAATTTACATTCCCACCAAAAGTGTAGGACAGTTCCTTCTTCTTCACACCTCTCCTCCAGCTTTTATATTTTGTAGACATTTTAATGATGGCCATTCTGACCTGTGTGAGGTGATAACTCATTGTAGTTTTGATTTGCATTTCTCTAATAATTAGCAGTGTTGAGGAACTTTTCATGTGCCTTTGGCCATTTGTATGTCTTCTTTGGAGTAATTTCTATTTAGACCTTCTGTGCAATTTTTTTTTTTTTAACATCTTTATTGGGGTATAATTGCTTTACAATGGTGCGTCAGCCTCTGCTCTACAACAAAGTGAATCAGTCACACATAAACATATGCTCCCATATGTCCTCCCCGTTGTGTCTCCCTCCCTCCCACCCTCCCCATCCCACCCCTCCAGGCTGTTCCTGTGCAATTTTTAATTGGGCTTTTTTTAATATTGAGCTGTATGACCTGTCTATTTATTTTGGAGATTAATCCCTTGTCAGTTTCTTCATTTGCAAATATTTTCTCCCATTCTGAGGGTTGTCTTTTCATTTTATTTATGGTTCTCCTTGCTGTGCAAAGGCTTTTAAGCTTAATTAGGACATATTTGGGTTTTTTGTCTTTATTTCCATTACCCTAGGAGACGGATTCAAAAAGATATTGATGCAATTTATGTCAAAGAGTGTTCTGCCTATGTTTTCCTTGAGAAGTTTTATAGTGTGCAGTCTTACATTCAGGTCTTTGATCAATTTTGAGTTTATTAATTAATTAACTTACTTTATCCAGAAAGTATATGTATTTTAAAAATTTTTTTACTGGAGTATAATTGCTTTACAATGGTGTGTTAGTTTCTGCTTTATAACAAAGTGAATCAGTTATACATATACATATGTTCCCATATCTCTTCCCTCTTGCATCTCCCTTCCTCATACCTCCCTATCCCACCCCTCTAGGTGGTCACAAAGCACCAAGCTGATCTCCCTGTGCTATGCGGCTGCTTCCCACTAGCTATTTATTTTGTGTTTGGTAAGGTATATATGTCCACGCCACTCTCTCACTTTGTAACAGCTTACCCTTCCACCCTCCCCTTATCCTCAAGTCCATTCTCTAGTAGGTCGGTGCCTTTATTCCCATCTTGCCCCTAGGTTCTTCATGAACTTTTTAAAATTTTTCTTAGATTCCATATATATGTGTTAGCATATGGTATTTGTTTTTATCTTTCTGACTTACTTCACTCTGTATGACAGACTCTAGGTCCATCCACCTCATTACAAATAACTCAATTTTGTTTCTTTTTATGGCTGAGTAATATTCCATTGTATATATGTGCCACATCTTCTGTACCCATTCATCTCTCGATGGACACTTAGGTTGCTTCCATCTCCTGGCTATTCTAAATACAGCAGCAATGAACATTTTGATACATTACTCTTTTTGAATTATGGTTTTCTCAGGATATATACCCAGTAGTGGGATAGCTGGGTCATATGGTAGTTCTATTTTTAGTTTATTAAGGAACCTCCATACTGTTCTCCATAGTGGCTGTATCAATTTACATTCTCACCAACAGTGCGAGAGAGTTCCTTTTCTCCACACGCTCTCCAGCATTTATTGTTTGTAGATATTTTGATGATGGCCATTCTGACCAGTGTGAGATGATATCTCATTGTAGTTTTGATTTGCATTTCTCTGATGATTAATTATCTTGAGCATTCTTTCATGTGTTTGTTGGCAATCTGTATATCTTCTTTGGAGAAATGTCTATTTCAGTCTTCTGCCCAGTTTTTGATTGGGTTGATTGTTTTTAAGTTATTAAGCTGCATGAGCTGCTTGTAAATTTTGAAAATTAATCCTTTGTCTGTTGTTTCATTTGCAAATATTTTCTCCCATTCTAAGGGTTGTCTTTTCGTCTTGTTTATGGTTTCCTTTGCTGTGCAAAAGGTTTGAAGTTTCATTAGGTCCCATTTGTTCATTTTTCTTTTTATTTCCATTTGTCTAGGATGTGGGTCAAAAAGAATCTTGCTGTGATTCATGTCATAGAATGTTCTGTATGTTTTCCTCTAACAGTTTGATAGTGTCTGGCATTACATTTAGGTCTTTAATCCATTTCGAGTTTCTTTTTGTGTATGGTGTTAGGGAGTATTCTAATTTCATACTTTTACATGTACCTGTCCAGTTTTCCCAGCACCACTTATTGAAGAGGCTGTCCTTTCTCCACTGCACATTCCTGCCTCCTTTATCAAAGATAAGGTGACCATATGTGCGTGAGTTTATCTCTGGGCTTTCTATCCTGTTCCATTGATCTATGCTTCTGTTTTTGTGCCAGTACCATACTCTCTTGATTACTGTAGCTTTTTATGAGTTTATTTTTGTATACAGTATTAGAAAATGTTCTAATTTCATTCTTTTACATGTATTTGTCCAGTTTTCCCAACACAAGTAATTGAAGAGAAAGTCCTTCTCCATTTCATATCTTTGCATCCTTTGTGGTAGATTAATTGACTGGGTTTTCTATCCTGTTCCATTGATCTATATTTCTGTTTTTGTGCCAGTACCATACTGTTTTGATTACTGTAGCTTTGTAATATTGTCTGAAGACAAGAAGCCTGACTCCTCCAGCTCTGGTTTTCTTTCTCAGTATTACTTGGCAATTGCGGGTCTTTTTTGTGTCCATACAAATTTCAAAATTTTTCATTTTATTTCTCTGAAATTTCCAATGGTAATTTAAAAGGGATTATATTGAATATGTAGATTGCCTTGTGTAATATAGTCACATGAGACTATTGATACTTCCAATCCAAGAACATCATGTATCTTTCCATCCATGTGTGTGGTCTTTCATTTATTTCATCAGCATCACATAATTTCCAGTGTACAGGACTGTTGCCTCCTTAGGTAGGTTTATTCCTAGGCATTTTATTCCTTATAATGCCATGGTAAATGATATTGTTTCCTGAATTTAGCTTTCTTATTGTTTATTGTTAGTGTATAAACATACAACAGATTTTTCTGTATTACTTTTGTATCCTACAACTTTACCAAATTCACTGTTGAACTCTACTAGTTTTCCTGTAGCATCTTTAGGATATTCTTTTTATATTATCATGTCATCCGCAAATAGTGACAGTTTTACTTCTTCCTTTACAATTTGGATTCTTTATATTTCATTTTCTTCTCTGATTGCTGTGGATAGGACATCCAATATTATGTTTAATAAAAGTGGTGAGAGTGCACATCGTTTATTTTTCCTGATCTTAGAGGAAATGCTTTCAGCTTTTCACTGTTGAGAATGATGTTAGATGTGTACTTGTCATATATGGACTTTATTATGTTGAGGTATGTTCCCTATATCCCCACTTTCTGGAGGACTTTTATCATATAGATACTAAATTCAATCAAAAAGTTTTTCTACGTCTATGTCAATGATCATGGGGATTTTTTTTTTAACGTCTTTATTGGGGTATAATTGCTTTACAATGGTGTGTTAGTTTCTGCTTTATAACAAAGTGAATCAGTTATACATATACATATGTTCCCATATTTCTTCCCTCTTGCATCTCCCTCCCTCACATGCTCCCTATCCCAACCCTCCAGGCGGTCACAAAGCACCGAGCTGATCACCCTGTGTTATGCGGCTTCTTCCCATTAGCTATCTACCTTACGTTTGGTAGTGTATATATGTCCATGCAGCTCTCTCGCTTTGTCACAGCTCACCCTTCCCCCTCCCCATATCCTCAAGTCCGTTTACCAGTAGGTCTGTGCCTTTATTCCTGTCTTACCCATAGGTTTTTCCTGATATTTATTTCTTAAATTCTATATATATGTGTTAGCATATGGTATTTGTCTTTCTCTTTCTGACTTACTTCACTCTGTATGACAGACTCTAGGTCTATCCACCTCATTACATATAGCTCAATTTCATTTCTTTTTATGGCTGAGTAATATTCCATTTTATATATGTGCCACACCTTCTTTATCCATTCATCCAATAATTGACACTTAGGCTGTTTCCATCTCTGGCCTATTGTAAATAGAGCTGCAATGAACATTTTGCTACATGACTCTTTTTGAATTATGGTTTTCTCAGGGTATATGCCCAGTAGTGAGATTGCAGGGTCATATGGTAGCTCTATTTGTAGTTTTTTAAGGAACCTCCATACTCTTCTCCATAGTGGCTGTACCAATTCACATTCCCACCAGCAGTGCAAGAGTGTACCCTTTTCTCCACACCCTCTCCAGCATTTATTGTTTCTAGATTTTTTGATGATGGCCGTTCTGACTGGTGTGAGATGATATCTCATTGTAGTTTTGATTTGCATTTCTCTAATGATTAGTGATGTTGAGCATTCTTTCATGTGTTTGTTGGCAGTCTGTATATCTTCTTTGGAGAAATGTCTATTTAGGTCCTCTGCCCATTTTTGGATTGGGTTGTTTGTTTTATTGTCATTGATCTGCATGAGCTGCCTGTAAATTTTGGACATTAATCCTTTGTCAGTTGCTTCATTTGCAAACATTTCTCCCAATCTGAGGGTTATATTTTGATCTTGTTTATGGTTTCCTTTGCTGTGCAAAAGCTTTGAAGTTTCATTAGGTCCCATTTGTTTATTTTTGTTTTTATTTCCATTTCTCTAGGATGTGGGTCAAAAAGGATCTTGCTGTGATTTATGTCATAGAGTGTTCTGCCTATGTTTTCCTTTAAGAGTTTGATAGTTTTTGGCCTTACATTTAGGTCTTTAATCCATTTTGAGCTTATTTTTGTGTATGGTGTTAGGTAGTGATCTAATCTCATACTTTTACATGTACCAGTCCAGTTCTCTCAGCACCACTTATTGAAGAGGCTGTCCGTTCTCCACTGTACATTCCTGCCTCCTTTATCAAAGATAAGGTGACCATATGTGCATGGGTTTGTCTCTGGGCTTTCTATCCCGTTAAATTGGACTATCTTTCTGTTTCTGTGCCAAAACCATACTGTCCTGATTACTGTAGCTTTGTAGTATAGGCTGAAGTCAGGGAGCCTGATTCCTCCAGCTCCGTTTTTCGTTCTCAAGATTGCTTTGGCTATTCGGGGTCTTTTGTGTTTCCATACAAATTATGAAATTTTTTGTTCTAGTTCTTTGAAAAATGGTAGTGGTAGTTTGATATGGATTGCATTGAATTTGTAGATTGCTTTGGAGAGTAGAATCATTTTCACAATGTTGATTCTTCCAATATAAGAACATGGTATATCTCTCCATCTATTTGTATCATCTTTAATTTCTTTCATCAGTGTCTTATAATTTTCTGTATACAGGTCTTTTGTTTCCTTAGGTAGGTTTATTCCTAGATATTTTATTCTTTTTGTTGCAGTGGTAAATGGGAGTGCTTTCTTGATTTAACTTTCATATTTTTCATCATTAGTGTATAGGAATGCCAGAGATTTCTGTGCATTAATTTTATATCCTGCTACTTTACCAAATTCATTGATTAGTTCTAGTAGTTTTATGGTAGCATATTTAGGATTCTCTATGTGTAGTATCATGTCATCTGCAAACAGTGACAGCTTTACTTCTTCTTTTCCGATTTGGATTCCTTTTATTTCCTTTTCTTCTCTGATTGCTGTGGCTAAAACTTCCAAAACTATGTTGAATAGGAGAGGTGAGAGTGGGCAACCTTGTCTTGTTCCTGATCTTGGTGGAAATGCTTTCAGTTTTTCACTACTGAGAATGATGTTGGCTGTGGGTTTGTCATATATGGCCTTTATTATGTTGAGGAAAGTTCCCTCTATGCCTACTTTCTGCAGGGTTTTTTCATAAATGGGTATTGAATTTTGTCGAAAGCTTTCTCTGCATCTATTGAGATGATCATATGGTTTTTCTCCTTCAATTTGTAAATACGGTTTATCACAATGATTGATTTGCGTATATTGAAGAATCCTTGCATTCCTGGAATAAACCCCACTTGATCATGGTGTATGATTCTTTTAATGTGCTGTTGGATTCTGTTTGCTTGTATTTTGTTGAGGATTTTTGCACCTATGTTCATCAGTGATATTGGCCGGTAGTTTTCTTTCTTTGGGACATCATTGTCTGGTTTTGGTATCAGGGTGATGGTGGCCTCGTAGAATGAGTTTGGGAGTGTTCCTCCCTCTGCTATATTTTGGAAGAGTTTCAGAAGGATAGGTGTTAGCTCTTCTCTAAATGTTTGATAGAATTCGCCTGTTAAGCCATCTGGTCCTTGACTTTTGTTTGTTGGAAGGTTTTTAATCACAGTTTCAATTTCAGTGCTTGTGATTGGTCTGTTCATATTTTCTATTTCTTCCTGATTCAGTCTTGGCAGGTTGTGCATTTGTATGAATTTGTGCATTTCTTCCAGGTTGTCCATTTTATTGTCATAGAATTGCTTGTAGTAATCTCTCATGATCTTTTGTATTTCTGCCATGTCAGTTGTTACTTTTCCTCTTTCATTTCTAATTCTACTGATTTGAGTCTCCTCTGTTTCTTTCTTGATGAGTCTGGCTAATGTTTTATCAATTTTGTTTATCTTCTCAAGGAACCAGCTTTTAGTGTTATTGATGTTTGCTATCATTTCCTTCATTACTTCTTCATTCATTTCTGATCTGATTATTATGATTTCTTTCCTCCTGCTAGCTTTGTGGTGTTTTTGTTCTTCTTTCTCTAATTGCTTTAGGTGCGAGGTTAGGTTGTTTATTCGACATGGTTCCTGCTTTTTAAGGTGGGCTTGTATTGCTATAAACTTCCCTTTTAGAACTGCTTTTTCTGCATCCCATAGGATTTGGGTCATCGTATCTCCACTGTCATTTGTTTCTAGGTATGTTTTGATATCCTCTTTGATTTCTTCAGTGATCCCTTCGTTATTAAGTAGTGTATTGTTTAGCCTCCATGTGTTTGTATTTTTTACAGATCTTTTCCTGTAATTGATATCTAGGCTCATAGCATTGTGTTCGGAAAAGATACTTGAAACAATTTCAATTGTCTTCAATTTAGCAAGGCTTGATTTGTGACCCAAGATATGATCTATCCTGGAGAATGTTTGATGAGCACTTGATAGAAATGTGTATTCTGTTGTTTTTGAATGGATTGTCCTATAAATATGAATTAAGTCCTTCTTCTTTAATGTATCATTTAAAGCTTGTGCTTCCTTATTTATTTTCATTTTGGATGATCTGTGCATTGGTGAAAGTGGGGTGTTTAAGTCCCCTACTATGAATGTGTTACTATCGATTTCCCCTTTTATGGCTGTTGGTATTTGCCGTATGTACTGAGGTGTTCCTATGTTGGGTGAATAAATATTTACAATTGTTATATCTTCTTCATGGATCGCTCCCTTGATCATTATGTAGTGTCCTTCTTTGTCTCTTCTAATAGTCTGTATTTTAAAGTCTATTTTGTCTGATATGGGAATTGCTACTCCATCTTTCTGTTGGTTTCCATTAGCATGGAATATCTTTTTCCATCCCCTTACTTTCAGTCTGTTTTTGTCTCTAGGTCTGAAGTGTGTCTTTTGTAGACAGCATATATATGGGTTTTCTTTTTGTATCCATTCAGCCAATCTGTGTCTTTTGGTGGGAGCATTTTGTCCATTTACATTTAAGGTAAGTATCAATATGTATGTTCCTATTCCCATTTTCTAAATTGTTTTGTGTTCGTTATTGTGGGTCTTTTCCTTATCTTGTGTTTCTTGCCTAGAGAAGTTCCTTTAGCATTTGTTTTAAAGCTGTTTTGGTGGTGCTGAACTCTCTCAGATATTGCTTGTCTGTAAAGGTTTTAATTTCTCCATCAAATCTGAATGAGATCCTTGCTGGGTAGAGTAATCTTGGTTGCAGGTTTTTCTCCTTCATTATTTTAAATATGTCCTGCCACTCTCTTCTGGCTTGCAGAGTTTCTGCTGAAAGATCAGCTGTTAACCTTATGGGGATTCCATGGTGTGTTTTCGGTTTTTCCCTCGCTGCTTTTAATATGCTTTCTTTGTATTTAATTTTTGACAGTTTGATTAATATGTGTCTTGGCATATTTCTCCTTGGATTTATCCTGTATGGCACTCTGTTTTTCTTGGAGTTGATTAACTATTTCCTTTCCCATATTAGGGAAGTTTTCAACTATAATCTCTTCAAATATTTTCTCAGTCCATTTCTTTTTCTCTTTTCCTTCTGGAACCCCTATAATTCGAATGTTGGTGCATTTAATGTTTTCCCAGAGGTCTCTGAGACTGTCCTCATTTCTTTTCATTCTTTTTTCTTTATTCTTCTCTGCAGTAGTTATTTCCACTATTTTATCTTCCAGGTCACTTATCCGTTCCTGTGCCTCAGTTATTCTGCTATTGATCCCATCTAGAGTATTTTTAATTTCATTTATTGTGTGGTTCATCATTATTTGTTTCATCTTTAGTTCTTCTAGGTCCTTGTTAAACGTTTATTGTATTTTGTCTATTCTATTTCCAGGATTTTGGATCATCTGTACTATCATTATTCTGAATTCTTTTTCAGGTAGACTGCCTATTTCCTCTTCATTTGTTAGGTTTGGTCAGTTTTTTTCTTGGTCCTTAATCTGCGGTGTGTTTTTATGTCTTTTCTTTTTTTTATCTTACTGTGCTTGGGGTCTCCTTTCTGCAGGCTGTAAGTTTGTAGTTCCTGTAGTTCTTGGTGTCTGTCCCCAGTGGCTAAGGTTGGTTCAGTGGGTTGTGTAGGCTTCCTGGTGGAGGGGAGTAGTGCCTGTGTTCTGGTGGATGAGGCTGGATCTTTTCTCTCTGGTGGGCAGGTCCACGTCTGGTTGTGTGTTTTGGGGTGTCTGTGGACTTATAATAATTTTAGGCAGCCTCTCTGCTAATGGGTGGTGCTGTGTTCCTATTTTGCTAGTTGTTTGGCATAGGGTGCCCAGCACTGTAGTTTGTTGGTCGTTGAGTGAAGCTGGGTGCTGGCGTTGGGATTGAGGTCTCTGGGAGATTTTTTGCCATTTGATATTATGTGGAGCTGGGATGTCTCTTGTTGACCAGTGTCCTGAAGTTGGCTCTCCCACGTCAGAGGCACAGCACTGACTCCTGGCTGCAGCACCAAGAGCCTTATATCCACACGGCTCAGAATTAAAGGGAGAAAAAGTAGAGAGAAAGAATTAGTTGAAGTAGGAAGAAAGGAAGAAAGAAAGAAAGGAAGGAGAGAAGGAAGGAAGGAAGGAAGAAAGAAAGAAAAAGAAAGAAAGAAAGAAGAAAAGAAGGAAAGAGGGAAAGAAGGAAAGAAAGAAAGAAAGGAGGGAGGGAGGGAGGGGTGGTAGGAGGAAGGAAGGAAGGAAGGAAGGAGGGAATGATGGAAAAAGGAAAGAAAGAATGAAGATTAAGTACAATAAAATAAAGTAAAATATAATGAAGTTATTAAATTAAAAAATAATTATTAAGAATATAAATTTTTAAAAATGGATGGATAGAATGTTAGGACAAATGGTGGAAGCAAAGCTATACAGACAAAATCTCATACAGAAGCATACACATACAAACTGACAAAAAGCGGAAATGGGGAAAAAATCATAGATCTTGCTCTCAAAGTCCACCTCCTCAATTTGGGATGATTCGTTGTCTAAAGGAGGGAAGGAAGGAAAGAAAGAAGATAAAGTTAAAAAAAATAAAGTTATTAAAATAAAAAATAATTATTAAGAAAAAAATTTTAAAGCAACAACAATAATAACAAAAAAAAAAGGACGGATAGAACCCTAGGACAAATGGTGGAAGCAAAGCTATACAGACAAAATCTCACACAGAAGCATGAACATACACATTCACAAAAAGAGGAAAAGGGGAAAAAATCATAAATTTTGCTCTCAAAGCCCACTTCCTCAATTTGGGATTATTCATTGTCTATTCATGTATTCCACAGATGGAGGGTACATCAAGTTGATTGTGGAGCTTTAATCCGCTGCTTCTGAGGGTGCTGGGAGAGATTTCCCTTTCTCTTCTTTGTTCTCACAGCTCACAGGGGCTCAGCTTTGGATTTGGCCCTGCCTCTGCGTGTGCGTCGACTTAGGGCATCTGTTTTTTGCCCAGACAGGACGAGGTTAAAGTAGCCACTGATTTGGGGGCTCTGGCTCACTCAGGCCAGGGGGAGGGAGGGGCACAGAGTGTGGGGTGAGCCTGCAGTGGCAGAGGCCAGCGTGAGGTTGCACCAGCCTGAGGCTCACCGTGCGTTACCCGGGGTAGTTGTCCCTGGATCCCAGGAACCTGGCAGTGGCGGGCTGCACAGGCTCCCCGGAAGGGAGGTGTGGATAGTGACCTGTGCTTGCACACAGGCTTCTTGGTGGTGGCAGCAGCAGACTTAGCGTCTCCTGCCCGTCTCTGCGGTCCGTGCTGTTAGCCGCGGCTCGCGCCCGTCTCTGGAGCTCCTTTAAGCAGCTCTCTTAATCCCCTCTCCATGCGCACCAGGAAACGAAGAGGGAAGAAAAAGTCTCTTGCCTCTTCGGCAGCTCCAGACCTTTTCCCAGACTCCCTCCCGGCTAGCCGTGGTGCACTAATCCCTTCAGGCTGTGTTCACGCCGCCAACCTCAGTTCTCTCCTTGTACTCTGACTGAAGCCCAAGCCTCAGCTCCCAGCCCCGCCCGCCCCGGCGGGTGAGCTGATAAGCCTCTCCGGCTGGTGAGTGCTGGTCGGCACGGATCCTCTGTGTGGGAACATCCCCGCCTTGCCCTCTGCATCCCTTTTGCTGCGCTCTCTTCCGCGGCTCCGAAGCTTCCCCCTTCCGCCACCCGCAGTCTCTGCCCGCGAAGGGGCTTCCTAGTGTGTAGAAACCTTTCCTCCTTCACAGCTCCCTCCCACTGGTGCAGGTCCCGTCCCTATTATTTTGTCTCTGTTTTTTCTTTTTTTCTTTTGCCCTACCCTGGTACGTGGGGAGTTTCTTGCCTTTTGGGAGGTCTGAGGTCTCTTGCAAGCGTTCAGTAGGTGTTCTGTAGAAGTTTTTCCACGTGTAGATGTATTTCCGGTGTATCTGTGTGGAGGAAGGTGATCTCCGCCTCTTACTCTTCCGCCATCTTCCCCTCTGATCATGTGGATTTTATTCTGCAGTTTGTTAAAGTAGTGTATCTTACTGAGTGATTTGCATCTATTGGAAGCTCCTTGCATCCCAGGGATAAAACCCTGGTCATGATCATGGTGTATAATCCCTTTAATGTATAGTTGGGTTTGGATTCATAGTATTTTGTTGAGGATTTTTGTTTCTGTGTTCATCAGTGATATTGACCTGTAATTTTCTTTTTTATGGTATCATTGTTGGGTTTTGGTATCAGGTTGTACTTGTCTCATAGAATGAGAATGGAAGTGCTGTGTCTTTGCAATTTTTCAGAATAGTTTCAGAAGAATAGGCTAATTCTTCTCTAAATGTTTGATATAATTCTCCTGTGAAACCATCCGATCCTGGACTGTTGTTTTTGTTTGTTTGTTTGTTTTTGTTTTTAACATCTTTATTGGAGTATAAATGCTTTACAAAATTGTGTTAGTTTCTGCTGTACAACAAAGTGAATCAGCAATATGTATACATATATCCCCATATGCCCTCCCTCTTGAGCCACTCTCCAACCCTCCCTTTCCCACCTCTTTAGGTCGTCACAAAGCATAAAACTGATCTTTCTGTGCTATGCAGCAGCTTCCCACTAACAGTCCATTTTACATTTGATAGTGTATATATGTCAATGCTACTCTCTCACATCGTCCCATCATCCCTTTCCTCCACTGTGTCCTCAAGTCCATTCTTTACGTCTGTGTCTTTATTCCTTCCCTGCCACTAGGTTCATCAGTACCATTTATTTAGATTCCACATATGTGAATTACCATCTGGTATATATGTACCACACCGTTTTTTTAAAAACATCTTTATTGGAGTATAATTGCTTTACATTGTTGTGTTAGTTTCTGCTATATAACAAAGTGAATCAGCTATACATATACATATATCCCCATATCCACTCCCTCTTGCATCTCCCTCCCACACTCTCTATCCCACCCCTCTAGGTGGTCACAATCTACCGAGCTGATCTCCCTGTGCGATAAGGTTGATTCCCACTAGCTATCTATTTTACATTTGGTAGTGTATATAAGTCAATTCCAGTCTCTCTCTTTGTCCCAACTTACACTTCCTCCTTCACATGTCCTCACGTCTATGCTCTACATGTGCGCCTTTATTCCTGTCCTGCCCCTAGGTTCTTCATAACCATTGTTTTCATTTTTAGATTCCATATATATGTGTTAGTATACAGTATCTGTTTTTCTCTTTCTGACTTCACTCTGTATGACAGACTGTAGGTCCATCCACCTCACAACAAATAACTCAATTTCGTTTCTTTTTATGGTTGAGTAATATTCCACTGTATGTATGTGCCACATCTTTTTTATCCATTCAGCTCTTGATGGACACTTAGGTCGTGTTCATGTCCCAGCTATTGTAAATAGAGCTGCAATAAACATTGTGGCACATGACTCTTTTGGAATTATGGATTTCTCAGGGTATATGCCCAATAGTGGGATTGCTGGGTCATATGGTAGTTTTATTTTTAGTGTTTTAAGGAACCTCCATACTATTCTCCACAGTGGCTGTATCAATTTACATTCCCACCAACAGTGCAAGAGGGTTCCCTTTTCTCCACAACCTCTCCAGCATTTATTGTTTCTAGATTTTTTGATGATGGCCTTTCTGACAGGTGTGAGGTACCTCATTGTGGTGTGATACTACAATGAGGTGTGATACCTCATTGTAGTTTTGATGTGCTTTTCTCTAATGATTAGTGATGTTGAGCATCCTTTCATGTGTTTGTTGTCACTCTGTATATCTTCTTTGGAGAAATGTCTATTTAGGACTTCTGGCCATTTTTGGATTAGGTTGTTTGTTTTTTTAATATTGAGCTGCATGAGCTGCTGGTATATTTTCGTGATTAATACTCTTTCAGTTGTTTAATTTGCAAATATTTACTCCCATTCTGAGGGTTGTTTTCCCATCTGTTTATGGTTTCCTCTGCTGTGCACAAGCTTTTAAGTTTTATTAGGTCCCATTTGTTTATTTTTGTTTTTATTTCCATTTCTCTAAGAGGTGGGTTAAAAAGGATCTTGCTGTGATTTATGTAATAGAGTGTTCTGCCTATCTTTTCTTCTAAGAGTTTTTCAGTGTCTAGTGTTACATTTAGGTCTTTAATCCATTTCGAGTTTATTTTTGTGTATGATATTAGGAAGTGTTCTAATTTCATTCTTTTACATGTAGCTGTCCAGTTTTCCCAGCACAACCTATTGAAGAGGATGTATTTTCTGCATTGTATATTCTTACCTCCTTTATCAAACATAAGGTGATCATATGTGTGTGGTTTTATCTCTGGGCTTTCTATCCTGTTCCATTGATCTATATTTCTGGTTTTGTGCCAGTACTATACTGTCTTGATTACTGTGGCTTTGTAGTATAGTATGAAGTCTGGGAGTCTGATACCTCCAGCTCCGTTATTCTTTCACAAGATTGCTTTGGCTCTTCAGAGTCTTTTGTGTTTCCATACAAATTGTGAAACTTTTTGTTCTAGTTCTATGAAAAATGCCATTGTCGTTTTATAGGGATTGCATTGAATCTGGAGATTGCTTTGCGTAGTAGAGTCATTTTCACAATGTTGATTCTTCCAATCCAAGGACATGGTATATCTCTCAATCTGTTTGTGTCATCTTTAATTTGTTTCATCAGTGTCTTATATTTTTCTGCATACAGGTCTTTTGTCTCCTTAGGTAGGTTTATTCCTAGGTATTTTATTCTTTGTTGCAGTGGTAAATGGGAGTGTTTACTTGATTTCTCTTTCAGATTTTCATCATTAGTGATAAGAATGCAAGAGATTTCTGTTCATTAATTTTTATCCTGCTACTTTACCAAATTCATGGATTAACTCTAGTAGTTTTCTGGTAGTATCTTTAGTATTCTCTATGTTTGGTACTATACCATCTGCAAACAGTGAAAGTTTTACTTCTTCTTTTCCAACTTGGATTCCTTTTATTTCCTATTCTTCTCTGATTGCTGGAGCTAAAACTTCCAAAATTATGTTGAATAATATTGGTGAGAGTGGGCAACCTTGTCTTGTTCCTGAAGTTAGTGGAAATGTTTTCAGTTTTTCACCATTGAGAACAATTTTGGCTGTGGATTTGTCATATATGGCCTTTATTATGTTGAGGTAATATCCCTCTATGCATACTATGTTGAGAGTTTTTATCATAAATCACTGCTGAAATTTGTCAAAAGCTTTTTCTGCATCTATTTAGATTATCATATGGATTTTATCCTTCAGCTTGTAAATATGGTGTATCACATGGATTGAACTGTGTATATTGACGAACCCTTGCCTTCCTGGGATAAAGCCCACTTGATCATGGTGTATGGTCCTGTTAATGTGCTGCTGGATTTTTTCCCTAGTATTGTGTTGAGGATTTTTGTGATATTGGCCTGTAGATTCCTTTCTGTGTGAATCTTTTTCTGGTTTTGGTATCAGGGTGACGGTGGCCTCATAGAATGAGTTTGGGAGTGTTCCTCTCTCTGCTATATTTAGGAAGAGTTTGAGAAAGATTGGTGTTAGAACTTCTCTAAATGTTTGTTAGAGTTTGCTTGTGAATCCATCAGGTCCTGGGTTTTGTTTGTTGGAAGATATTAAAATCACAGATTCAATTTCAGTGCTTCTGATTGGTCTGTTTTTTTTATTTTTAAATAATATAAAAATATATTTTATTTAACTCAATACAGACAAAATAGCATTTCCACATGTAATCAATATGAAAATTATTGAGATTTTTTTTACATCTTTATTGGAGTATAATTGCTTTACAATGGTGTGTTAGTTTCTGCTTTATAACAAAGTGAATCAGTTATACATATACATATGTTCGCATATCTCTTCCCGCTTGCATCTCCCTCCCACCCACCCTCCCTATCCCACCCCTCCAGGTGGTCACAAAGCACCAAGTTGATCTCCCTGTGCTATGCGGCTGCTTCCCACTAGCTATCTACCTTACGTTTGGTAATGTATATATGTACATGCATCTCTCTCACTTTGTCACAGATTACCCTTCCCCCTCCCCATATCCTCAAGTCCATTCTCTAGTAGGTCTGTGTCTTCATTCCTGTCTTACCCCTAGGTTCTTCATGACATTTTTTCCCTTAAATTCCATATATATATATATGTGTTAGCATACGGTATTTGTCTTTCACTTTCTGACTTACTTCATGTGTATGACAGACTTTAGGTCTATCCACCTCATTACAAATAGCTCAATTTCGTTTATTTTTATGGCTGAGTAATTTTCAATTGTATATATGTGCCACACCTTCTTTATCCATTCATCCAATAATTGACACGTAGGTTGTTTCCATCTCTGGGCTATTGTAGAGCTGCAATGAATATTTTGGTACATGACTCTTTTGGAATTATTGTTTTCTAAGGGTTTATGCACAGTAGTGGGATTGCTGGGTCATATGGTAGTTCTATGTGTAGCTTTTAAGGAACCCCCTTACTGTTCTCCATAGTGACTGTACCAATTCACATTCCAACCAGCAGTGCAAGAGTGTTCCCTTTTCTCCACACCCTCTCCAGCATTTATTGTTTCTAGATTTTTTGATGATGACCATTCTGACTTGTGTGAGATGATATCTCATTGTAGTTTTGATTTGCATTTCTCTAATGATTAATGATGTTGACCATTCTTTCATGTGTTTGATGGCAGTCTCTATATTTTCTTTCAAGAAATGTCTATTTAGGTCTTCTGCCCATTTTTGGATTGGGTTGTTTGTTTTTTTGTTATTGAGGTGCATGGGTTGCTTATAAATTTTGAAGATTAATGCTTTGTCAGTTACTTCATTTACAAATATGTTCTCCCATTCTGAGGGTTGTCTTTTGGTCTTGTTTATGGTTTCCTTTGCTGTGCAAAAGCTTTGAAGTTACTTTAGGTCCCATTTGTTTATTTTTGTTTTTATTTCCATTTCTCTAGGAGGTGGGTCAAAAAGATCTTGCTGTGATTTATGTCATAGAGTGTTCTGACTATGTTTTCCTCTAAGAGTTTGACCGTTTCTGGCCTTACATTTAGGTCTTTAATCCATTTTGAGCTTATTTTTGTGTATGGTGATAGGGAGTGATCTAATCTCACACTTTTACATGTAGCTGTCCAGTTTTCCCAGCACCACTTATTAAGGAGGCTTTCCTTTCTCCACTGTACATTCCTGCCCCCTTTATCAAAGATAAGGTGACCATATGTGCCTGGGTTTATCTCTGGGCTTTCTATCCTGTTCCATTGATCTATCTTTCTGTTTTACTGCCAGTACCATACTGTCTTGATTACGGTAGCTTTGTAGTATAGTCTGAAGTCAGGGAGCCTGATTCCTGCAGCTCAGGTTTTCATTCTCTAGATTGCTTAGGTTATTCAGGGTCTTTTGTATTTTCATACAAATTGTGAAATTTTTTGTTCTCGTTCTGTGAAAAATGCCAGTGGTAGTTTGATAGGGTTTGCAGTAAATCTGTAGATTGCTTTGGGTAGTCAAGTCATTTTCACAATGTTGATTCTTCCAATCCAATAACATGGTATATCTCTCCATCTATTTGTATCATCTTTCATTTTTTCATCAGTGTCTTATAATTTTCTACATACAAGTCTTTTGTCTCCTTAAGTAGGTTTATTCCTAGATATTTTATTTTTTTTGTTGCAGTGGGTTGCAGTGGTAAATTGGAGTGTTGTCTTGATTTCACTTTCATATTTTTAATCATTAGTGTATAGGAATGCCAGAGATTTCTGTGAATTAATTTTGTATCCTGCTACTTTACCAAATTCATTGTTTAGATCTAGTAATTTTCTGGTAACATCTTTAGGATTCTCTATATATAGTATCATGTCATCTGCAAACAGTGACAACTTTATTTCTTCTTTTCCGATCTGGTTTCTTTTATCTCCTTTTCTTCTCTGATTGCTGTGGCTAAAACTTCCAAAACTATGTTCCATAAGAGTGGTGAGAGTGGGCAACCTTGTCTTGTTCCTGATCATAGTGGAAGTGCTTTCAGTTTTTCACCGTTGAGGACGATGTTGGCTGTGGGTTTGCCATATATGGCCTTTATTATGTTGAGGAAAGTTCCCTGTATGCCTATTTTCTGCAGGGTTTTTATCATAAATTGGTGTTGAATTTTGTCGACAGCTTTCTCTGCATCTATTGATATGATCATATGCTTTTTCTACTTCAATTTGTAAATATGGTTTATCAAATTGATTGATTTGCGTATATTGAAAAATCCTTGCATTCCTGGAATAAACCCCACTTGATCATGGTTTATGATCCTTTAAATATGCTGTTGGATTCTGTTTGCTAGTATTTTGTTGAGGATTTCTGCATCTATGTTCATCAATGATATTAACCTGTAGTTTTCTTTTTTTGTGACTCCCTTGTCTGGTTTTTGTATAAAGGTGATGGTGGTCTCATAGAATGAAATTGGGGGTGTTCCTCCCTCTGCTGTATTTTGGAGGAGTGTGTGAAGGACAGGTGTTAGCTCTTCTCTAAATGTTTGATAGAATTCTCCTGTGAAGCCATCTGGTCCTGGGCTTTTGTTTGTTGGAAGATTTTTAATCACAGTTTCAATTTCAGTGCTTGTGATTGGTGTGTTCATATTTTCTGTTTCTTCCTGATTCAGTCTTGTCAGGTTTTGCATTTCAAATAATTTGACCATTTCTTCCAGGTTGTCCATTTTATTGGCATAGAGTTGCTTTTTGTAATCTGTTCCAGTCTTTTGTATTTCTGCAGTGTCAGTTGTTACTTCCCCCTTTTCATTTGTAAATCTATTGATTTGAATCTTCTCCATTTTTTTTTCTTGGTGAGTCTGGCTAATGGTTTATCAATTTTGTTTATCTTCTCAAAGAGCCAGATTTTAGTTTTATTGATCTTTACAATCGTTTCCTTCATTTCTTTTTCATTTGTTTTTGTTCAGATT
Organism: Aethalodelphis obliquidens; assembly: GCF_003676395.1. Classification (NCBI taxonomy): domain Eukaryota; kingdom Metazoa; phylum Chordata; class Mammalia; order Artiodactyla; family Delphinidae; genus Aethalodelphis; species Aethalodelphis obliquidens. Next base: position 2,282,640 of record NW_020838052.1, on the reverse strand, counting down.
TTTATGATATCTTTCCTTCTGCTAACTTTGTGGGTTTTTTGTTCTTCTTTCTCTAATTACTTTAGGTATAAGATTAATTTGTTTATTCGAGATGTTTCCTGTTTCTTAAGGTAGGATTGTATTGCTGTAAATGTCCCTCTTTGGACTGCTTTTGCTGCATCCCATTAGTTTTGGGTCATTGTGTCACCATTGTCATTTGTTTCTCCATGTTTTTTAATTTCCTCTTTGTTTATTTCAGGAATCACTTCGTTATTAACTAGCGTATTGTTTAGCCTACATGTGTTTTAATTTTTTACAGATCTTTTCCTGTAATTGATATCTAGTCTCATAGCGTTGTGGTCAGATACGATACTTGATACAATTTCAATTTTCTTAAATTTAAAAAGGCTTGATTTATGACCCAAGATATGATCTATCCTGGAGAATGTTCTATGACCACTTGATAAAAATGTGTATTCTGTTGTTTTTGGATAGAATGTCCAAAAATTTCAATTAAGTCCACCTTGTTTAATGGATCATTTAAAGCTTGTGTTTCCTTATTTATTTTCATTTTGGATGATCTTTGCATTGGTGAAAGTGGGGTGTTAAAGGCCCCTCCTATGATTGTGTTACTGTTGATTTCCCCTTTTATGGCTGTTAGTATTTGCCTTATGTATTGTGGTGCTCCTTTATTGGATGCATAAATATTTACAATTGTTAAATATTTTTCTTGAATCGTTCCCTTGATCATTATGTAGTGTCCTTTTTTGTCTCTTCTTATAGTCTTTATTTTAAAGTCTATTTTGTCTGATATGAGAATTGCTACTCCAGCTTTCCTTTGGTTTCCATTTGCATGGAATCTTTTCCCATCCTTTTACTTTCAGTCTGTATGTGTCTCTCGGCCTGAAGTGGGTTTCGTGTAGACAGCATATATATGGGTTTTCTTTTTGTATCCATTCAGCCAATCTGTGTCTTTTGGTGGTAGTATTTAGTCCATTTACATTTAAGGTAAGTATCGATATGTATGTTCCTATTCCCATTTTCTTAATTGTTTTGTGTTCATTATTGTAGGTGTTTTCCTTCTCTTGTGTTTCTTGCCTAGAGAAATTCCTTTAGCATTTGTTGTAAAGCTGCTTTGGTGGTGTTGAACTCTCTCAGCTTTTGCTTCTCTGTAAAGGTTTTAATTTCTCTATCAAATTTGAATGACATCCTTGCTGCGTAGAGTAATCTTGGTTGCAGTTTTTTCTCCTTCATCACTTTAAATATGTCCTACCAGTCCCTTCTGGCTTGCAGAGTTTCTGCTGAAAGATCAGCTGTTATTCTTATGTGAATTCCCTTGTGTGTTATTTGTTGTTTTTCCCTTGCTGCTTTTAATATGTTTTCTTTGTATTTAATTTTTGACAGTTTGATTAATATATGTATTGGCATATTACTCCTTGGATTTATCCTTTATGGACTCTGTTTGCTTCCTGGTCTTGATTAAACATTTCCTTTCTCATATTAGGGCAGTTTTCACCTATAAGCTCTTCAAATATTTTCTCAGTCCCTTTCTTTTTTTTCTTCTTTTGGAACCCCTATAATTCGAATGTTGGTGTGTTTAATGTTGTCCCAGAGGTCTCTAAGACTGTCCTCAGTTCTTTTCATTCTTTTTCTTTATTCTGCTCTGCAGTAGTTATTTCCACTATTTAATCTTCCAAGTCACTTATCCGTTCTTCTGCCTATGTTATTCTGCTCTTGATCCCATCTAGAGTCTTTTTCATTTCATTTATTGTGTTGTTTATTGTTGTTTGTTTCATCTTTAGTTCTTCTAGGTCCTTGTTAACTGTTTCTTGCATTTTGTCTCTTCTGTTTCAAAGATTTTGGATCATCTTTACTATCATTATTCTGAATTCTTTTTCAGGTAGACTGCCTATTTCCTCTTCATTTGTTAGGTCTGGTCAGTTTTTATGTTTCTCCTTCATCTGCTGTGTGTTTTTCTGTCTTCTCATTTTGCTTATCTTACTGTCTTTAGGGTCTCCTTTTTGCAGGCTGCTGGTTCATATTTCCCATTGTTTTTGGTGTCTTTTCCCAGTGGCTACTGTTGGTTCAGTGTGTTGAGTAGGCTTCCTGGTGGTGGGGACTAGTGCCTGTGTTCTGGTGGATGAGGCTGGATCTTGTCTTTCTGGTGGGCAGGTCCACGTCTGGTGGTGTGTTTTGGGGTGTCTGTGGCCTTATTATGATTTTAGGTATCCTCTCTTCTAATGGGTGTGTTTGTGTTCCTGTCTTGCTACTTATATTTCATAGGGCGTCCAGCACTGTAGCTTGCTGGTCGTTGAGTGAAGCTGGGTGCTGGTGTTGAGATGGAGATCTCTGGGAGATTTTTGCCATTTTATATTATGTGGAACTGGGAGGTATCTTGTGGACCAGTGTCCTGAAGTTGGTTCTCCCATCTCAGAGGCACAGCCGTGACTCCTTGCTGCAGTACCAAGAACCTTTCATCCACATGGCTCCTCGATTTGGTATGATTTGTTGTCTATTCATGTATTCCACAGATGCAGGGTATAACAAGTTGATTGTGGAGCTTTAATCCGCTACTTCTGAGGCTGCTGGGAGAGATTTACCTTTCTCTTCTTTGTTCAAACAGCTTGCAGGGACTCAACTTTGGATATGGCCCCACCTCTCTGTGTAGGTCACTGGAGGACATTTGTTCTTTGCTCAGAGAGGATGGGGTTAAAGGAGCAGCTGCTTTGGGGACTCTGGCTCACTCAGGCTGGGGGGAGGTAGGGGCACGGAATGTGCGGTGAGCCTGTAGTGGCAGATGCCAGCATGACATTGCATCAGCCTGAGGTGTTCCATGCATTCTCCTGGGGAAGTTGTCCCTGGATCTTGGGACCTGGCATTGGCCGGATGCACAGGCTCCCCGGAAGGGCAGTGTGGATAGTGACCTGTGCTCGCACACAGGCTTCTTGGTGGTGGAAGCAGCAGCCTTTGCATCTCATGCACCTCTCTGTGGTCAACGCTTTTAGCCACAGCTTGCGCCCGTCTCTGGAGCTCCTTAGGCAACGCTCTTAATCCCCTCTCCTCACGCACCAGGAAACAAAGAGGGAAGAAAAAGTCTCTTGCCTCTTCAGCAGGTCTAGACATTTCCCCAGACTCCCTCCTGGCTAGCTGTGGTGCACTAAACCACTGCAGGCTGTGTTCACGCCACCAACACCAGTCCTCTCTCTGTGCTCCGGCCAAAGCCCAAGCCTCAGCTCCCATCCCCGCTCGCCCTAGCAGATGAGCAGACAATCCTCTCTGGCTGGTGAGTGCCACTCGGCACCAATCCTCTGTGTGGGAATCTCTCTGCTTTGCCCTCCACACTCCTGTTGCTGTGACTCTGTGACTCCAAAGCTTTCCCCTTTCACCACCCACAGTCTCCGCCTGCGAAGGGGCTCCTGGTGTGTGGAAACATTTTCTCCTTCACGTCTCCCGCCCACTGATACAGGTCCCGTCCCTATCCTTTTGTCTCTGTTTATTCTTTTTTCTTTTGCCCTACCCAGGTATGTGGGGAGTTTCTTGCCTTTTGGGAGGTCTGAGGTCTTCTGCCAGCGTTCAGTAGGTGTTCTGTAGGAATTGTTCCACGTGTAGATGTATTTCTGGTGTATCTGTGTGGAGGAAGGTGATCTCCATGACTTACTCTTCCGTGATCTTCCCCTCGTCCCTCGATTGGTCTGTTTATATTTTATATTTCTTCCTGTTTGTGTCTCAGAAGGTTTGCTTTTCTAAGTATTTGTCCATTTCTTCCAGGTTGTCCATTTTATTGGCATATAGTTGCTTGTAGTAATCTCTCAGAATGTTTGTATTTCTGCAGTGTCAGTTGTTACTTCTCCTTTTCCATTTCTAATTCTGTTGATTTGTCTTTTTTTCTTGATGAGTCTAGCTAATGGTTTATCAATTTTGTTTATCTTCTAAAAGAATCAGGTTTTAGTTTTATTGATCTTTGTTATCATTTCCCCCATTTTTTTCCATTTATTTCTGATGTGATCTTTTTGATCTCTTTCCTTCTGGTAACTTTTACTTTGTTTTGCCCCTTTCTCTAATTGCTTTAGGTGTATATTTAGGTTGTTTATTTGAGATGCTTCTTATTTCTTGAGATAGGATTGTATTGCTATAAACTTCCCTCTTAGAACTGCGTTTGTGTCCTCCCATAGGTTTTGGGCCGTTGTGTTTTCATTGTCTTTTGTTTCCAAAATTTTTTTGATTTCCTATTTCATTTCTTCAGTGATCTCTTGGATATTTGATAGAGTATTGTTTAGCCTCTTGTGTTTGTATTTTTACAGTTTTTTTTAATTTTTGATTGCCTGTAAGGTTTTAATTTCTCCTTTGAATCTGAGTGAGATCTTGCTGGTTAGAGTAATCTTGGGTGTAGCTTTTTCCCTTTCACCATTTTAAATATGCTCTCCCAAGTCCAGGGAAAGGTCTGGACGTGCAGAAGAGGCAAGAGACTTTTTCTTCCCTCTTTGTTTCCTGGTGTGCAAGGAGAGGGGATTAAGAGTGCTGCTTAAAGGAGCTCCAGAGTCTGGCACGAGCCACAGCTAAAAGCGCAGACCCCAGAGACGTGCATGAGATGCTAAGGCTGCTGCTGTCACCACCAAGAAGCCTGTGTGTGAGCATAGGTCACTATCTACATGCCCCTTCCTGGAAGCCTGTGCAGCCTGCCACTGCCAGGGTCCCAGTATCCAGGGACAACATTCCCGGTAGAATGCACGGTGCGCCTCAGGCTGGTGCAATGTCATGCTGGCCTCTGCCACGGAAGGCGCGCTGTGCCTTCCGTGCCCCTCCTTCCCCCGGCCTGAGGGAACCAGAGTTCCAGAAGCAGCTGCTCATTTAACCCCTTCCTCTCTGAGCAAACAACAGACGCCCTTCAGCAACCTACACGTGAGGCAGGGCCAAATCCAAAACTGAGCACGAGGAGATGTGTGAACAAAGAAGTGAAAGGGAAATCTCTCCCAGCCGCCTCAGAAGCAGCGGATTAAAGCTCCACAATCAACTTGATGCACGCTGCATCTGTGGAAAATATGAATAGACAACGAATCATCCCAAATTGTGGAGGTGGACTTTGAGAGCAAGATTTATGAGTTTTTCCCCTTTTCCTCTTTTTGTGAGTGTGTATGTATATGCTTCTGATTGAGATTTTGTCTTTATAGCTTTGCTTCCACCATTTGTCCTAGGGATGTATCCATCTGTTTTTTTGTTTAATTTTTTTTCTTAATAATTATTTTCTATTTTAATAACTTTGTTTACTTTATATTACTTTAATTTATTTTTTATCTTCTTTATTTTTTCTCTTTTTCCTTCCTTCCCTCCTTCCTTCCTCCATCCTTCCCTCCATCCCTCCCTTCATTCTTTCTTTCCTTGTTTGTTTCTTTCTTTCTACTTCTACTAATTCTTCCTTTCTAATTTTTCTCCCTTTTATTCTGAGCCATGTGGATGAAAGACTCTTTGTGCTGCAGCAAGGAGTCAGTGCTGTGCCTCTGAGGTGGGAGAGCCAACTTCAGGACACTGGTCCAGAAGAGACCGCCCAACTCCACATAATATCAAATGGCGAAAATCTCCCAGATATCTCCATCTCAACACAAGCACCCAGCTTCAGTCAACGACCAGTAAACTACAGTGCTGGACAACCTATGCCAAACAAATAGCAAGACAGGAACACAACCCCACCCATTAGCAGAGAGGCTGCCTAAAATAATAATAAATCCACAGACATCCCAAAACACACCACCAGATGGGGAACTGCCCACCAGAGAGAAAAGATCCAGCCTTATCCACCAGAACACAGGCACTACTCCCCTCCACCAGGAAGCCTAAACAACCCACTGAACCAAACTTAGCCACTGGGGACAGACACCAAAAACAACACGAACTACGAACCTGCAGCCTGAAAAAAGGAGACCCCAAACAGTAAGATAAGCAAAATGAGAAGACAGAAAAACACACAGCAGATGAAGGAGAAACATAAAAACTGACCAGACCTAACAAATGAAGAGGAAATAGGCAGTCTACCTGAAAAAGAATTCAGAATAATGATAGTAAAGATGATCCAAAATCTTGGTAATAGAAGAGACAAAATGCAAGAAACAGTTAACAAGGACCTAGAAGAACTAAAGATGAAACATTCAATGATGAACAACACAATAAATGAAATGAAAAAGACTCTAAATGGGATAAATAGCAGAATAACTGAGGAAGAATAATGGATAAGTGACCAGGAAGATAAAATAGTGGAAATAACTACTGCGGAGCAGAACAAAGAAAGAAGAATGAAAAGAACTGAGGACAGTCTCAGAGACCTCTGGGACAACATTAAACACACAAACATCGAATTATAGGGTTTCCAGAAGAAGAAGAGAAAAAAAAGGGACTGAGAAAATATATGAAGAGATTATAGTTGAAAACTTCCCTAATATGGGAAAGGAAATAGTTAATCAAGTCCAGGAAGCACAGAGAGTCCCATACAGGATAAATCCAGGGACAAATATGCCAAGATACATATTAATCAAACTGTCAAAAATTAAATGGAGAGAAAACATGTTAAAAGCAGAAAGGGAAAAACAACAAATAACACACAAGGGAATCCCCATAAGGTTAATAGCTGATCTTTCAGCAGAAACTCTGCAAGCCAGGAGGGACTGGTAGGACATATTTAAAGTGATAAAGGAGAAAAACCTGCAACCAAGATTACACTACCAAGCAAGGATATCATTCAGATTTGATAGAGAAATTAAAACCTTTATAGACAAGCAAAAGCTGAGAGAGTTCAGCAACACCAAACCAGCTTTACAACAAATGCTAAAGGAACTTCTCTAGGCAAGAAACACAAGAGAAGGAAAAGACCTACAATAACAAACACAAAACAATTAAGAATATGGGAATAGGAACATACATATTGATAATTTCCACCAAAAGACACAGATTGGTTGAATGAATACAAAAACAATACCCATATATATGCTCTCTACAAGAGACCAACTTGAGATCTAGAGACACTTACAGACTAAATGTAAGGGGATGGAAAAAGATATTCCATGCAAATGGAAACCAAAAGAAAGCTGGAGTAGCAATTCTCATATCAGACAAAATAGACTTTAAAATAAAGAGTATTAGAAGAGACAATGAAGGACACTACATAATGATCAAGGGACTGATTCAAGAGGAAGATATAACAATTCTAAATATTTATGCACCCAACAAAGGAGCACCTCAATACATAAGGCAAACACTAACAGCCATAAAAGGGGAAATCGATAGTAACACATTCATAGTAGGGGACTTTAACACCCCACTTTCACACAAGGACAGATCATCCAAAATGAAAATAAATAGGGAAACACAAGCTTTAAATGATACATTACACAAGATGGACTTAATTGATATTTATAGGACATTCCATCCAAAAACAACAGAATACACATTTTTCTCAAGTGCTCATTGAACGTTCTCCAGGATAGATCATATCTTGGGTCACAAATCAAGCCTTGGTAAATTTAAGAAAATTGAAATTGTATCAAATATCTTTTCTGACCACAATGCCATGAGACTAGATATCAATTACAGGAAAAGATCTGTAAAAAATACAAACACATGGAGGCTAAACAATACACTACTTAAAAATGAAGTGATCACTGAAGAAATCAAAGAGGAAATCAAAAAATACCTAGAAACAAATGACAATGGAGACACAACGACCCAAAACCTGTGGGATGCAGCAAAAGCAGTTCTAAGGAGGAAGTTTATAGCAATACAAGCCCACCTTAAGAAGCAGGAAACATCTCGAATAAACAACCTAACCTTGCACCTCAAGCAATTAGAGAAAGAAGAACAAAAAAACCCCAAAGCTAGAAGAAGGAAAGAAATCATAAAAATCAGATCAGAAATAAATGAAAAAGAAATGAAGGAAACAATAGCAAAGATCAATAAAACTAAAAGCTGGTTCTTTGAGAAGATAAACAAAATAGATAAACCACTAGCCAGACTCATCAAGAAAAAAAGGGAGAAGACTCAAAACAATAGAATTAGAAATGAAAAAGGAGAGGTAAAAACTGACACTGCAGAAATAAAAGAGATCATGAGAGATTACTACCAGCAACTCTATGCCAATAAAATGGACAATCTGGAAGAAATGGACAAATTCTTAGAAATGCACAACCTGCCAAGACTGAATCAGGAAGAAATAGAAAATATGAACAGACCAATCACAAGCACTGAAATTGAAACTGTGATTAAAAATCTTCCAACAAACAAAAGCCCAGGACCAGATGGCTTCACAGGCGAATTCTATCAAACATTTAGAGAAGAACTAACACCTATCCTTCTCAAACTCTTCCAAAATATAGCAGAGGGAAGAACACTCCCAAACTCCTTCTACGAGGCCACCATCACCTTGATACCAAAACCAGACAAGGATGTCACAAAGAAAGAAAACTACAGGCCAATATCACTGATGAACATAGATGCAAAAATCCTCAACAAAATACTAGCAAACAGAATCCAAGAGCACATTAAAAGGATCATACACCATGATCAAGTGGGGTTTATTCCAGGAATGCAAGGATTCTTCAATATATGCAAATCTATCAATGTGATAAACCATATTAACAAATTGAAGGAGAAAAACCATATGATAATCTCAATAGATGCAGAGAAAGCTTTTGACAAAATTCAATTCAACACCCATTTATGATAAAAACCCTGCAGAAAGTAGGCATAGAGGGAACTTTCCTCAACATAATAAAGGCCATATATGACAAGCCCACAGCAAACATCATCCTCAATGG
>NW_020838052.1:2265447-2273853 GCF_003676395.1 Aethalodelphis obliquidens | reverse complement strand
AAGATATACAGACTGCCAACAAACACATGAAAGAATGCTCAACATCATTAATCATTAGAGAAATGCAAATCAAAACTACAATGAGATATCATCTCACACCAGTCAGAATGGCCATCATCAAAAAATCTAGAAACAATAAATGCTGGAGAGGGTGTGGAGAAAAGGGAACACTCTTGCACTGCTGGTGGGAATGTGAATTGGTACAGCCACTATGGAGAACAGTATGGAGGTTCCTTAAAAAACTACAAATAGAACTACCATATGACCCAGCAATCCCACTACTGGGCATATACCCTGAGGAAACCAAAATTCAAAAAGAGTCATGTACCAAAATGTTCATTGCAGCTCTATTTACAATAGCCCGGAGATGGAAACAACCTAAGTGCCCGTCATCGGATGAATGGATAAAGAAGATGTGGCACATATATACAATGGAATATTACTCAGCCATAAAAAGAAACGAAATAGAGCTATTTGTAATGAGGTTGATAGACCTAGAGTCTGTCATACAGAGTGAAGTAAGTCAGAAAGAAAAAGACAAATACCGTATGCTAACACATATATATGGAATTTAAGAAAAAAATGTCATGAAGAACCTAGGGGTAAAGCAGGAATAAAGACGCAGACCTCTTAGAGAATGGACTTGAGGTTATGGGGAGGGGGAAGTGTGAGCTGTGACAGGGCGAGAAAGAGTCATGGGCATATACACACTAACAAACGCAGTAAGGTAGATAGCTAGTGGGAAGCAGCCGCATGGCACAGGGATATTGGCTCGGTGCTTTGTGACAGCCTGGAGGGGTGGGATGGGGAGGGTGGGAGGGAGGGAGACGCAACAGGGAAGACATATGGGTACATATGTTTATGTATGACTGATTCACTTTGTTATAAAGCAGAAACTAACACACCATTGTAAAGCAATTATACCCCAATAAAGATGTTAAAAAAAAAAAAAATTCAACACCCATTTATGATAAAAACCCTGCAGAAAGTAGGCCTAGAGGGAACTTTCCTCAACATAATAAAGGCCATACATGACAAACCCACAGCCAACATCATCCTCAATGGTGAAAAACTGAAAGCATTTCTACCAAGATCAGGAACAAGACAAGGTTGCCCACTCTCACCACTCTTATTCAACATAGTTTTGGAAGTTTTAGCCACAGCAATCAGAGAAGACAAGGAAATAAAATGAATCCAAATCGGAAAAGAAGAAGTAAAGCTGTCACTGTTTGCAGATGACATGACATAGAGAATCCTAAAGATGCTACCAGAAAACTACTAGAGCTAATCAATGAATTTGGTAAAGTAGCAGGATATAAAATTAATGCACAGAAATCTCTGGCATTGTGATACACTAGTGATGAAAAATCTGAAAGTGAAATTAAGAAAACACTCCCATTTACCATTGCAACAAAAAGAATTAAATTCCTAGGAATAAACTTACCTAAGAAGGCAAAAGACTTGCACATAGAAAACTATAAGACACTGATGGAAGAAATTAAAAATGATACAAATAGATGGAGAGATATACCATATTCTTGGATTGGAAGAATCAATATTGTGAAAATGGCTCTACTACCCAAAGCAATCTACAGATTCAATGCAATCCCTGTCAAACTACCACTGACAATTTTCACAGAACTAGACCAAAAAATTTCACAATTTTTATGGAAACACAAAAGACCCCGAATAGCCAAAGCAATCTTGAGAACGAAAAACGGAGCTGGAGGAATCAGGCTCCCTGACTTCAGACTATACTACAAAGCTGCAAGAATCAAGACAGTATGGTACTGGCACAGAAACAAAAATATAGATCAATGGAACAGGATAGAAAACCCAGAGATAAACCCACACACATATGGTCACATTATCGTTGATAAAGGAGGCAAGAATATACAGTGGAGAAAAGGTAAACTCTTCAATAAGTGGTGCTAAGAAAACTGGATAGGTACATGTAAAAGTATGAAATTAGAACACTCCCTAACATCATACAGAAAAATAAACTCAAAATGGATTAAAGACCTAAATATAAGGCCAGACACTATGAAACTCTTAGAGGAAAACATAGGCAGAACACTCTATGACATAAATCACAGCAAGAGGGAAGAGATATGGCAACATATGTTTATGTATAACTGATTCACTTTGTTATAAAGCAGAAACTAACACACCATTTTTAAGTAATTATAGTCCAATGAAGATGTTAAGAAAAAAAGGCAAAGAGAGTCATGTTCCAAAATATTCATTGTAGCTCTATTTACAATAACCAGAACATGGAAGCAACCTTAGTGTCCATCATTGGATGAATGGATAAAGAAAATGTGACACATATATACAATGGAATATTACTCAGCCATAAAAAGAAACAAAATTAAGATATTTGTAGTGAGGTGGATGGACCCAGAGTCAGTCATACAGAGTGAAGGAAGTCAGAAAGAAAAACATATACTTTGGGCTAACACATATATATATATATGAAACCTAAGGAAAAAAGAAAGAAAAAGTTTATGAAGATCCTAAGCGTAAGATGGGAATAAGGACATAGTCCTACTAGAGAATGGACTTGAGGATATGGGGAGGGGGAAATGTAAGCTGTGAGAAGTGAGAGAATGGCATGGACATATATACACTACCAAACGTAAAATAGATAGCTAGTGGGAAGCAGCCGCATAGCACAGGAAGATCAGCTTGGTGGTTTGTGACCACCTAGAGGGGTGGGATAGGGAGTGTGGGAGGGAGGGAGATGCAAGAGGGAAGAGATATGGGAACATGTGTATATGTATAACATTCAATTTTTTATAAAGCAAAAACTAACACACCATTGTAAGGCAATTATACTCCAATAAGGATGTTAAACAAAAGAAAGGTTGTATGTGACAAACCCACATCTAATATCATAGGCAATGTTGAAAAGCTGAAAGCATTCCTCTAATATCAGGAACAAGAAGACTGCCCACTTCCACTAGTTTTATTCAACGTAGTATTGGTAATCCTTGTGAGAATAATCAAAGAATAAAAAGAAATAAAAGGAATCCAAATTGGAAAGAAAGAAGTAAAACTGTCATTGTTTGCAGATGACATGATAATATATATCGAAAATCCTAAGGATGGTACAAAAAACTTCTAACCTCATTAATGAATTTGGTAAATTTGCAGGATATAAAATTAATATAAACAAATATGCTGCATTTCTGTACACTAATAATGAACTATCAGAAAGAGAAAATAAGGAAACAATTCCATATACCATTAATTTAAAAAAATACCTAGGAACAAATCTAACTAAGGAGGTAAAAGACCCGTACTAAGAAACATATAAGACCAGGGACTTTCCTGATGGTCCAGTGGTATAGAATCCGCTTTCTAATGAAGGGGACATGGGTTTGATCCCTGGTCAGGGAACTAAGATCCCACATGCTACAGAGCAATTAAGCCTGCGTGCCTTATGAAAAGACCCCGAATGCCACAACTGCAGAGCTCATGCGCCCTGGATCCTGTGATCCACAACTTGAGAAGAGAAAACCTGCATGCTGCAACTAGACAGAAGACCGCAAACTGCAGTGAACAGCCCATGTGCTGCAATGAAAGATCCCACATGCAGTAACTAATACCTGATGCAGCAATAAATAAATAACTAAATAAGAAATTTATATAAAAAACAGAAACCTATAAGGCAGCTATGAAAGAAATCTTTTAAAATTTTATTTATTTATTTATTTGGTTGTGCCAGGACTCAGTTGGGGCACATGGGATCTTCCTTGCCAAATGCGGGATCTTCATTGTGGCATGGGGGATTTGTTCCCTATACAGGGATTGAACCAGGGCCTCCTGCATTGGGAATGTGGAGTCAGACACTGTACCACCAGGGAAGTACCACTTATGAAAGGAATTGAAGTTGACACAAGCAGATGGGAAGATATACCATATTCTTAGATTTGAAGAATTAGTATTGTTAAATAACCATACGACCCAAGGAAATATAGAGATTCAATGCAATCCCTATCGAAATACCAATGGAATTTTTCACAGAACTAGAAGAAATAATTTTAAAATTTGTATGGAAACACAAAAGACCATGAATAGCCAAAACATTTCTTATAAAGTAGAACAGAGCTGGAGGAATCATGTTCCATGATTTCAGAATATACTACAAACCTACAGTAATCAAACCACTATGACAGTGACACTAAAACAGACACATATCAATGGAAAAGAATAGAGACCCAAAAATAAACCCATACTTTTATGGCCAGTTAGTCTATGACCTTGGAGGCAAGTATATATAATGGAGAAAAGAGAGTCTCTTCAATACCTGATACTACACAAATTGGTAGCAAACAGCTACATGTAAATGAATGAAATTAGAACATTCTCTAACACCATATATGAAAAAAAAACCCTCAAAATGGATAAAAGACCTAAATGTAAGACCAAAACCATAAAACTCCCAGAGGAAAACATAGAGCACTCTTTGACATAAATCACAGCAATATTTTTTTGGATCTGTCTTCTAAAGGAAAGGAGTTAAAAGCAAAAATAAGCAAATGCAAACTCATGAAAATTAAAAGCTTTTCACATCAAAGAAAGCCATCAACAATGACAAAGAAGGAGAACATACTGAATGGGAGAAGATATTGCAAATGATATGACCACCAATATATATATAACCAAAATATATAAACTGCTCATACAATTAAACATCAAAAAAAACAAACAAGTTCATTGAATAATGAGCAGAAGACCTGGGTAGACATTTTTCCAAAGAGTAAATGCAGACAGCTGACAGGCACATAAAAAGATGCTCAATATAGCTAATCATCTGAGAAATGCAAATCAAAACCACAATGAACTATCACGTCACACCTGTTAGAATGGCTGTCATCAAAAAGGTAACAAATAACAAATGTTGGCAAGGATGTGGAGAAAAGAGAACTCTTGTACAATGTTGATGGAATTGTAAAGTGGTGAAACCACTGTGGAAAACACTATGGAGTTTTCTCAAAAAGCTAAAAATAACACTACTATATGACCAAGCAATTCCACTCCTGGGTATATATCAGAAGAAAACAAAAACACAATTTTGAAAAGACAGATGCACCCCAATATTGACAGCAGTATTATTTACAAATGCCAAGATAGTGAAGAATATATATATATGTACACACACAATGCAATACTACTCAGCCATAAAAAATAAAGAATTTTTGCCATTTGCAGCAACATGGATGGACTTGGAGGGTATTATTCTAAGTGAAATAAGTCAGATACATAAAGAAAAATACAGTTTGATATCACTTTTATGTGGAATCTAAAAAATACAACAAACTAGTGAATATAACCAAAAAGAAGCAGATTCACAGACATTAAAAACAAACTAGTGGTTAATCAGTAGGGGGAAGGTGAGAGAGGCAATATAGGAGTAGGGCATTAAGAGGTACAAACTATAAATTGAGTATAACCATCAAAAAAGTGTGAATCACTATATTGTACACTTGTAACTTACATAATATTGTGCATCAATTATACTTCAGTCTATGAAATCATCCAAAAAAATGAACAAAATTAATACCTTGAGCCAAATAAAAATGGAAACCTAAATTTCCAAAATCTGTTGGATGCAACAAAAGCAGTTCTTAGAATGACACATATCAATATAAGCCTGTCTGAGAGGGAACAAAAGTCCTCAGGTGACCTACAAGCAGGCGAGGGGGGCAAATCCGAACCCGAACCCCAGGAGTTGTGTGAAAGTAGAGAAAGGGAAATTTCTCCTAGCAGCCTCAGGAGCAGCGTATTAAATCTCCACAATCACCTTGATATACTCTTCACCTGTGGAATACCTGAATAGACAATGAATCATACCAAATTGAGGAGGTAGACTTTGGATGCAATTATATATACATATATTTCCGTTTTTCTCTTTTTGTGAGTGTGTATGTGTAGCTTCTGTGTGTGATTCTGTCTGTATAGTTTTGCTTTTACCATTTGTCCTAGGGTTCTCTCTGTCTGTTGTTTTTGTTTTTTCTTTTCATCGTATAATTTTAGTGCTTGTTATCATTGGTGGATTTGATTTTTGGTTTGTTTGCTCTCTTCTTTCTTTCTTGTTTTTTTTTAAATTACCTTTCAATATTTTATTTTTAATAATTATTTTTTATTTTATTGTACTAACTTTATTTCATTTTATTTTTTTCTTCTGGTCTTTCTGTTTTTCTACCTTTCTTCTGAGCCATGTGGCTGACAGGGTCTGGGTGCTCTGGCCAGGTGTCAGGCCTGTGCCTAAGATGTGGGAGAGATGAGTTCAAGATATTGGTCCACCAGAGACCTCCAGGCTCAAAGTAATATCAAATGGTGAAAACTCTCCCAGAGATCTCCATCTCAACGCTAAGACCCAGCTCCACTCAACGACCAGCAAGCTACAGTGCTGGACTCCCTATGCCAAACAACTAGCAAGACAGGAACACAACCATACCCATTAGCAAAGAGGCTGCATAAAATCATAATAAGGTCACGGAAAACCCGAACACACTATCGGATGCGGGCCTGTCCACCAGAGAGACAAAATCCAGTTCATCCAACATAACACAGACACGAGTTCCCTCCACAGGAAGCCTACAAAACCTACTGAAGCAACCTTAGCCACAGGAGACAGACACTAAAAACATCAAGAACTGCGAACCTGCAGCATTTAAAAAGGAGACCACAAAGACAGTAAGTTAAGCAAAATGAGAAGACAGAGAAACACACAGCCAATGAAGGAGCAAAGTAAAAAGGCACCCGACAAATGAATCAAGAGGAAATAGTCAGCCTACCAGAAAAAGAATTCAGATTAATGAGAGTAAAAATAATCCAAAATCTTGGAAATAGAATGGAGAAAGTACAAGAAACATTTAACAAGGACCTGGAAGAACTAAACAGAAAAAAACCAATGATGATCAACAGAATAAATGAAATTAAAAATTATATAGAAGGAATCAATAGCAGAAAAGCTGAGGCAGAAGGACAGATACGTGACCTGGAAGCTAACAGAGTGGAAATAACTACTGCAGAGCAGGACAAAGGAAAAAGAATGAAAAGAATTTGGGACAGTCTCAGAGACCTCTGGGATAACATTAAACACACTAACGTTCGGATTATAGGGGTCCTCGAAGAAGAAGAGAAAAAGAAAGGGACTGAGAAAATATTTGAAGAGATTATACTTGAAAACCTCCCTACATGGGAAGAGAAATAGTTAATCAAGTCCAGGAAGCACAGAGAGTCCCATACAGGATTAATCCAAGGAGAAACATACCAAGACACATATTAATCAGAGTATCAAAAATTAAATACAAAGAAAAAATATTAAAAGCAGCAAGGGAAAAACAAAAAATAACATACAATTGTATCCCCATAAGCTTAAAAGCTGATCTTTCAGCAGAAATTCTGCATGCCAGAAGGGAGTGGCAAGATATATTTAAAGTGATGAAAGGGAAAAACCTACTGCCAAGATTACTCTATGCAGCAAAGGTCTTGTTGAGATTTGATGGAGAAATTAAAACTTTTACAGATAAGCAAAAGCTAAGAGAATTCAGTACCATGAAACCAGCATTACAAAAAATGCTAAAAACTTATCTGGGCAGGAAAGAGAAGAGACCTACAGTAACAAACCCAAAACAGAAGTAAAAGACCTACAATAACAAATGGAAAACAATTAAGAAAATGGTAATAGGAACATACATATCAATAATTACCTTAAATGTAAATGGATTAAATGTTCCAACCAAAAGACATACACTGGCTGAAAGGATAAAAAAACAAGACCCATATATATCCTGTCTACGTAAGACACACTTCAGACCTAGAGACAGATATAGACTGAAAGTGAGGGGATGGAAAATGATATTCCATGCAAATGGAAATCAAAAGAAAGCTGGAGTAGCAATTCTCATATCAGAAAAAATATACTTTAAAATAAAGACTATTGCAAGGAACAAAGAAGGACACTATATAATGATCAAGGGATCAATCCAAGGAGAAGATATAAGAATTGTAAATATTTATGAGCCTACATCAGAGCACCTCAATACATAAGGCAAATACTAACAGTCATCAAAGGGGAAATCAACAGTAACACAATCATAGTAGGGGACTTTAACAACCCACTTTCACCAATGGGCAGATCATCCAAAATGAAAATAAATAAGGCAATAAATAAATAAATTAATATAATATAAATAAATATAATATAAATATAATAAATAAATAAATAATAAATAAATAAATATAATAAATAAATAAATATAATATAAAAATAAATAAGGCAATAAATAAATAAATAAATAATATATTTATTTATAAATAAATAAATATAATAATATATTTATTTATAAATAAATAAATATAATAATATATTTATTTATAAATAAATAAATA